>NW_028263375.1:3393059-3588059 GCF_051168715.1 Poecilia mexicana
ATCCTGTCGGCTCTCTGCTGCTTCATCACTTCTGATTGGCTGTTTACGCGTTAGCTTAGTAATGTAGCTTTGTGTTAGCTTCGTAGCGTAGCTTCCTTCACGGTGGAGCTGTAGCATTACCTCTGTCACAACTAACAGAGGTAGCGCCCAGTTAGCGGTTTACCCTGACCCAGCAGAGGAGGAGCCTCCATACCAGCGATCTGGTAAAATCAGATCAAATTTAGTAAAGTTCCTCAGCAGCCGAGGGTCTAGACTGTTTGGACGAAGAGTTTTTACCTCAGACCTTCTGATTTTAGTGCCCAGGAGTTTTCTGTGTTTCAGGTTCATGGCTGTTGGACGGCTTCTTTGGTTTCTGGTCACAAACTTTTAAATTTCCTGTTTGCAACTGAAGGAGCAGCTTGATGAATTTGAGAACATGGCAAACATAATTTCTTAACTTATTTTATAATAATGATTGAAAAACAGATTTTCTGATGAGACAAAGTTTTAATCCCATCCATCCGTTGTTGGGATGTTGTCGCTCTGACCTCAGGAGGAAACGGTTTCCTCTGAGCAGCAGAGAAGTTGTCGGTTCAGCTCTCTGGTTCCAGATGAAGTTTATTTTTATCCTGGATGATCTTATCCCTCCATCTTGGAGCCGTTGACCCTCCAGCCCCGCTGCTGACGTTTCCGCCTCCCCGTCTTCTCGTCCAATAGGAGAGTCCCATTTCTCGGCCAGCCAGCACCCCTTCCTGTACTTCCAGGTGTTGTTCCTGACGGCTCAGTTCGAGGCGGCCGTGGCCTTCCTGTTCCGGGTGGAGCGGCTGCGCAGCCACGCCGTGCACGTGGCCCTGGTGCTGTACGAGCTGCGGCTGCTGCTGAAGTCGTCGGGTCAGAGCGCCCAGCTGCGTGAGTCGTTTTCCTGCTACCGTAGCGATCCGCGCTGCGGGGAACGTGGTCACAGCGTCTCCGTGTCCCTGCAGTGAGCCAGGAGCCTGGAGACCCGCCCATGGTCCGCCGCCTCAACTTCATCCGCCTGCTGATGCTCTACACGCGCAAGTTTGAGTCCACCGACCCGCGGGAGGCCCTGCAGTACTTCTACTTCCTGCGGTACGTCCTCCATGTCGCCTCTGGGAGAGTCTCCGTCTCTAACCGCCGCTGTCTGTCTGTCCTGCAGCAACGAGAAGGACAGCCAGGGGGAAAACATGTTCATGCGCTGCGTCAGCGAGCTGGTCATCGAGAGTCGAGAGGTGAGCGACTCGGATCTGGAAGCTCCGGGTGTTTTCCCGTCCTGAGCTCCGTGAAGCTTCCACATGTTCTAATTATGTGGAAACGATTTGAGGTTTGCTTCAGGATCTGCTACAGACAACACGGAACAGAAGCATTTTTTATTTGACAATCACTCAAACTCGTCTGCAGGGCTGAAGAAAGAATCACAATATCATCGTTTGATATCAGTTGATATTGATAGTTTAGTTTTGAGTGTCTGAATTTCTGCCAAACTGCTGGGTTTTATTTCTAAGCAGTTTTGAAGCATGATGGTGAAACCTGAATCTGTTGCTGTGCAGGTTGCTTAACAGGTTGTTGCTAGGCAACCACAGGGCGACTGAGTTAGTTGATGCTATCAGCTAGCTTAGCTCGCTGTGCGGTTGAGCAGCTAAAGCCTTTCCTCTGCCTACATCTCCCAGAATGCTGTGTGGTTCTGGATCAGAGTTCAGTTCATATGGGTGATGTTGCTAACCTGACCCCTAGAGGAGGATGGAGGCATTACCAATCGATCCCAGAACAGGCTGATCGCTGACTGACACAAAAAATGACACAAACATTAATACATGAAAAATTACTTATATAAACTAAGATTAATCAATATTTACTGTCAACTCTTACGTGAAGTCAGCATATAACAGCTGATAGGTATTTTTTGTGAACCTACATAAAAGAACCACAGACAACGTACATGAATTTTATGGAGAACTTTTGCAAAAGGAGAAGACTCGGCAAACGATCACTCAGCGTTCTGCTCTCTCTGCTGGAGCCTTTTATTTGGGAAAACAAAGTGAGAAAAGATGAACAATAAAAACAGATGGCAGCTCCATCCAACACTCAGGTCATCAGGCTCTTTCCCTTGAGAGCCATTTCTGCCAAGGGTGGAGGGAACAAGGAACAGATATTCAACACAGCGATCAAAAAGTTTTAGCACATCTGATTAACATCAGACTGAATAATGATCTAAAGTAATAATAAAAATGATAACACAAAAAATCTCTAACAGCTGCATAAAGTCTTTCAGTTCTGTGGGATGATGATAATAATAATAATATCAGTATCTGCAGAAACGGCAACGTTTAGATGCTGCTGCTGTGTTTATGCTGAGGCAGCAGCTGCTGAATGGAAGTCATGGAGTAACTTCCAATCTAACATTGTTACTTTACTGATTATTACAAGTAACTTCTTTAAGGAGTAATCATAAGTCAGGGCAGCGATCACTGCTCCTTATATATGTCTAAATGTTTCCGTGATGTGAGGTTCTGGTCTTTGTGTTTCTTCCTGCAGTTTGACATGCTGCTAGGAAAGCTGGAGAAAGATGGCAGCAGGAAGGTAAGATGTCCTCCTCTTCCTCACCTCCAGGCTGCTGAAGCTCTGCTGCTTCCTGACCATGTTGAGACGATTCCGACCCGTTTGGCCTGAGCTGCAGGTCCTGACTGTGTGCTCTCCTCTGCAGCCCGGCATCATCGATAAGTTTGCAGGCGACACCAGAACCATCATCAGCAAAGTGGCTCTGGAGGCTGAGAACAAGGGTCTGTTTGAGGAGGCGGTGAGGCTGTACGAGCTGGCCAAGGTGAGCAGAACCTCAGAACAGCAGAACCTGTTTGTATCGGGCCCATCTGGGCCTGCTGACATGGTTCTGCTGACTACATGCCTTGTAGAACCCAGATAAGGTTCTGGAGCTGATGAACAGGTTGCTGAGTCCAGTCATCGCTCAGGTCAGCGCTCCGCAGTCCAACAAGGAGAGGCTGAAGAACACGGCCGTGGTGATCGCCGAGAGGTAACCATGGCAACACTCGCATCATGGTGCTGACACCTGGTCCGAAGCTGACGCTAACGTCCAAGGCGTTGGTTCCGCATCCTGCTCCCTGTGCAGGTATCGCTCTCAAGGCACAGCTGCTGAGAAGTCCATCAACGGCACCTTCTACCTGCTGCTGGACCTCATGACCTTCTTCGACGAGTACCACGCGGGACACGTGGACCGAGCCTACGACGTGAGTAAAATGACCTCTGACCCCAGAGGCTGCTGCCAGTGTTGACGGCCCATCTGTCTGCCTGCAGGTGATGGAGCGTCTGAAGCTGCTTCCTCTTAGCCAGGACAGCGTGGAAGAACGAGTGGCGGCCTTCAGGAACTTCAGCGATGAGGTGGGAGGGGCTTATCCATGGGGTGGGAGGGGCTTATCCATGGAAGTGGGAGGGGCTTATCCATGGGGTGGGAGGGGCTTATCCATGGAAGTGGGAGGGGCTTATCCATGGGGTGGGAGGGGCTTATCCATGGGGTGGGAGGGGCTTATTCATGGAAGTGGGAGGGGCTTATCCATGGGGTGGGAGGGGCTTATCCATGGAAGTGGGAGGGGCTTATCCATGGGGTGGGAGGGGCTTATCCATGAAAGTGGGAGGGGCTTATCCATGGGGTGGGAGGGGTTTGTCTCTGGCTCCGCCCACTGATTAGTCCTGGGTGGAGGTTGATTTCCTGCACAGCAGAGGCAGGCCAGCAGGGGGCGACAGACAATCTGCCTCAGAATCATGGTGGATGACTTCAGTGTTCTGATCCGGTTGTTTAATAGTTTAATCCCCCAGCTGGCGGGTTGAGTTCAACCCCCTCCATCAGAACGCTTCATGTTTCTGAAGTTAAAACACCAAATCTGCCGACTCGGTTCCATCTTGGCTGAACAGATTTTATTCTTCCAGTCGATCAGTAAACAGTTTGACCTTTGAACTGTCCCAGGTCAGTAAACAGTTTGACCTTTCTGACCTCAGGTGCGTCACAACCTGTCTGAAGTTCTGCTGGCCACCATGAACATCCTGTTCACCCAGTACAAACGCCTGAAGGGGGCGCCAGCGGGCACACCGGGCCGCTCACCCAGAACCGTGGAGGACCGAGGCACGGTGAGAGGAAATGCTGCCGACGCTTTCAAATTAAAAGCTTATTTGGTGCCAGCAAACATTAACAGCTGAAATTGATCTGATTGGTTCGTTGATCAAACAGCAGCTGCGCCTTCAGGCCCGAGCGCTCATCACCTTCGCCGGGACGATTCCCTACAACATGGCCGGAGACACCAATGCCAGGCTGGTCCAGATGGAGCTGCTGATGAACTGACCCAACAGGACCAGAACCAGGACCCGACAGAACCAGGACCAAGACCAAGACCCGACAGGACTAGGACCAGAACCTGACAGGACCAGGACCAGAACCAGAACCAGAACCCGACAGGACCAGGACCAGAACCCAACAGAACCAGAACCAGGACCAGAACCAGAACCCGACAGGACCAGGACCAAGACCAAGACCCGACAGGACTAGGACCAGAACCTGACAGGACCAGGACCAGAACCAGAACCCGACAGAACCAGGACCAAGACCAAGACCCGACAGGACTAGAACCAGAACCCAACAGAACCAGGACCAGAACCAGAACCCGACAGGACCAGGACCAGAATCCAACAGAACCAGAACCAGGACCAGAACCAGGACCCAACAGAACCAGGACCCGACAGAACCAGATACAGAACCAGAACCCCACACCTTCTGTTTTCTGATGCCCCATTTTTTCCACTTCCTGTCAGTTTTTTTTTTTTTTTTGTCTTTTTGTTTGTACCTTCAAAATAAAAGCTTTTCAGTTGTGCGTGTTTTGTTGGACATTTGGTCACTTTCCTCATGTTTGCTGTTTGTCCTCCATAACTAAAACATCTTACTGCCTCAGACTGATGTAGAAAATTCATCTATTTCAGCTTTTCAATAGAAAAAGTTGAAGTCCAGATGGAGCAAAATATTTCAGAAGTTTATTTTCCGGCTTCCAGCAATTAAATCCCCAAATCAGGTTTATAGTTATAATAATCATAAATAAGGATAAAACAGGCCTGTTCAGTTATCTCCATTTTCATTTTTGCATCCAAGTGTATTAATGGAAAGTTGAGTGGAAGAAAAAAGTGGTAGGTGTGCAACCAGCAGGATGCGTTCAGGGGTCTGGGTCAGAAATCATTTACTGTAAATGAACACATTGTGTTCTAGATGTTGATCTTTATTTCCTTCCTCTAAACAGTTTTTTTTTTCTTTTTAAATCATGAAAAACTGAAATCTGTTCTAAATGTGCAGAAGGGGACGCTGGTTCTGTTGGACACGTCCGCTGTGGACATGGATACGAAATATCCTAACCCCTAATCATCCTCTGACCAAATCCACTTCCTGTTTCCGACAGGAAGTCTGATCATAGATGTAACAACAACATGGCTTGAGCTTCAGGACCATCTCATCAACTGGTTCCTAATTAAATCATATTTTAGTCATTTTTTCTGGATCCAAGCAGCAGATTTAGATCTGGTCGCTGATTGGCTGATAATTTGTCAACATTTCCCTGAAAAGGAAGAAAAACCTTCAGATCATCATTTCAGACTTCATGGTTTTGTTTTTGACAGTAAATCATCCAGAATGTCTGAGGACAAGTTGCTGCAGGCGCGGTGATCAGCGGCATGTTGCCGGTTGGCAGATGGCAGCCGGTTCCGGTTCGGGGCCTGAGGGAAGCAAAGACAGAAATATTTCATGAACAATCAGATCAGAAATCATTTCAACAGGAAGCAGAAACGGCAGCCGGAAACGTTGGATCCATCAGAACCCGTCCAGATCTTCGTCCTCATCATCCTCCCTTCAGTTCTGTCTGCTGCAGGCGCGTCGGAACCGGACCGACAGCCGAACCTCCTCTCAGACGTGCTGCTGCAGCTGGTGTTGTGAATCAGGCCGATGGCAGCGCTGCCAGAAACCGGCCATTTCTCAACACCAGGGCGGCCGCGCATCACTCACCACGTCACCGAGGGGCTCAACACGGGGCTCGGGGGCCACCTGCGGCCGCCGTCCGGTCAGCTGGTGAAGCCTGGAAGTTTTACACTTTCTCCACTTTTTGTTTGTGTGTGTTTTGTTTTAAGTTCCTCGGGAACATCCAAACCCATGAAGTCCCAACGTGTTGTAGTAACAGGACCTGGCCAGCATGAGGCGCTCTCACACTGAAACTCTCCAGGAACAGAGAAGGGGACTGGGTTCGTTATTCGGTTCTGGTCAGAGGGGGAAATGACGTCATAATATTTAGCTTTCAAATGAAACATTTAAATTCCTAACTGAATACTTACTTTGAAAGTTCAATATTTAGTTTGTACACTAAAGCTAGCGAATGTTGGAAGGCTGATATTTATTAATGTATGAACAATATGGTGAGAATATGACTGAAAATTAACAGCCTCTTTGCTTTATGAAAGGTTAAATAAAGAAAATTATTGCTGTTCATTTTTTACTGTAAACGGCGCCCAGAAATCCACTAAGTTACAACCGAACCTCGGGTTCTGGTTCAGACTGCATCTCCGCCCAGTACCAGCAGATGGTTCTGGTTCTGACCCAGATAGCAGATGGCTCCGGTTCTGTCCTGCGGCTTTTGGCTGGTTTTAAAATGTTCTGACCCACTTTCGTTTCTTCCCTGCAGATTTCTGACCTGAAAACGATGTTATGTGTGACAGTCGTATGTAAACAGCCTGAACCTGATTGGAGGGAACAGACAGGAAGCTCAACTTGGTTCCAATTCCAGCTTCCGATTCGGGAAATGGCTAAAGGGCCATTCCACCTAATTTTTCACTGCCTTCTGCATCTTTAATCGACTCTAACTTAAAGATTACAACTCATAGACTCTTCAAACCTGGACTGGATTATTTCGTTCTAATAACAGAATATTTAGAACCATGTTTGTGATTTATGAAACCTTTTTCTGATGATGCCACAGAGTGTCATGGCGTCTTGTCGCCATGACGCTGTGAAACTTCAATAAAGGTTGATTTGACCACTTTTTTGAATCTGGATCACACTAGAACTGCTCCAGTTCCTAAAATACAACTCATAGACTTTTCAAACTTGGACTAGATTATTTTCAACTAGTAGCAGAATATTTATAATCATGTTTGGGATTTGTAAAATCTTTTTCTGATTTGTGAAACTTCCCTTAACAGAGATAACAGCGTCACAATAATCAGCATTTATTCAAGACAGATGCAGACTATGACCAGACAAACATCACAACACATCAGAAACCTCAGAGCACAAACAACACATGAACTTACCTGAGAGAGAAAAAGACAAAAGATGGAAACGACAAACAAAAAGCAAAGACGTCTTTGGAGAGTTGCAAGAGCAAAATCTGATTTGTTACTTCTGTGTAGAAAGTTTTATAGTAAAAGGCGTATTCTTATCTTTAATTTATTCAAATAAGGCGTATCTTTGCTCCTCCAACCAGGAGCTATCTCTGACCCTCTCTATCTGAAGCCAGAAACCCCTGCCGTGTTTACGGCCTTTCACAGATGAGTGTGAAAAGCTGGAACTTCTCCTGATTGTTTTCCCACAGACAAAAGGCAGTTCAAACGATCCTAGCAAACCATCTGCTGGAACTACAGGTAAATTAAAGGTCAAAAAGTCAGAATCCATTACTAAATTCAAAACCACAATTAGGCCATTTGAATCAAGACATGTTAAGTTTTAAAAGTAGCTTATTTTAAATTTATTTTCTCAACAGAACCAGGTTCAGCTGCAGAGAAGAATAAAAGCTAAACTCTGATCTTTGCCTCTCCTGGTTCCGTCCAGCAGCTGAGCTCTGAATGTCACTCAGTACCTGATCCATTTGGATGCCTGGTAACATTTGATCATTTTTCGGTATTAAAGCCTGTTTTTATAATCAAATCTCATTATTTCTCAAGGTAACTGAGGGGTTCTGGTCGGTCCTACTGGTTACCGAACCTGGTGGAGCACAGAGACAGAAATAAATTAAGTCCAACAGTTCACTTTAATATCAAAAAGTCAGACTTGTGTTTGTTTTTAATTAAAGAAAATAGTCATAAAATATTGATTTTAAAATTGTGTTGGTGGTTATATAGGAATAAGGTGCAGCTTGTTTTATTTTCCTTCATTTTATTTAACTCAAACTTATTTTAACTTCTTTCTTAGTGTGCATGAATAAATCATCCATCCATCCATTCATTTTCTTCCGCTTCATCCGGGTTCGGGTCGCGGAGTCAGCAGCCTAGGGAGGCCCAGACTTCCCTCCCAGCCTCTTCCAGATCCTCCGGGAATCCCAAGTCGTTCCCAGGCCAGATGAGAGACCCTCCTGGGTCTCCCCTCCTCCCGGTGGGACCGGAGCTCCTCACCAGGGAGGCGTCCAGGAGGCGTCCTGACCAGCTGCCCGAGCCTCAACTGGCTCCTGCAGGAGCGCAGACATATCAAATTAACAGGCCAAACGGGTGTTTAAGGCGCATGCGCGGCTCGTAGGTGAAACCAGGTGTGTCTGATTGCAGCTGTTGAAAACGAGCGGAGGGAGAGGCGGCGTCCGGATCCTCTGTCAGCGCAGAGAAACGGAACCGAACCGAATCTACTGATTCCCGGAACATGGGGCCGCTCGGTTTGAAGGTGGGTATTTGGACCGTCAGAACCGACTGACTGGACCGTCAGAACCGGCTGATTTGTGCAGTGTGAAGAGCTAAATGTTGCTCTGTCTTCCTCAGCTGATCCTCTTCGGCTTCATGTGTCTCAGAGTTGAAGGTAAGGACAGAAGAAGTTTTTCTTGTGTGGTTTCCGGTTCGGATGGACTCATCCCGTCCTGCGTGTGAGCAGGAAGCTGCAGCGTGGAGAACTGCAGTGACCCCCGGACCTGCGTCCTGTCCGCGGACCGGAGGAGCTGCCGCTGCGCCGCGGGACTATACGGACCGAACTGCGGACACAGTACGTGCTCACTTCCCGGCGGTCCTGGTGGCTCCGGACCTCAGGTCTGGTTCTGAAGGCTCGAACCGTTAAAACCATGTCGGTTCTTATTGAGCAGCAGAGCCAGCAGGTTTGGACTCATCTGGACCCGCTGGCTCAGATCCTGGTTCTGAGCCGATAGACATGACGTCACCTGTCAGTGGATTGGTCAGCAAGTGACCAACCAGCGCCCGCAGTTTGTCCCGCAGGAAACGCAGACAGAAAACATGGCCGCTCGTTATAAATATGTTCTCCGGTTTTGCCTGTGTTGAGCAGCTGCGGTGTGTCTGGATGCTCTGGGTCTAAAGCCAGAAAGTCCCGCAGATTATTTTGTTTGCGGACGTTCCGCACAACCTGCGGGTAAGAGATGTCTGCCGTTTCCACGAAATGACTTTTAATTTAGAATAAATCTGGTTAACCAGTCAGTGGAGCGGCGCTTCTGTTTGCTTAAAGTTCCAGAGTCGGTTTCCTTTTTTTTTTTTCCACGCTCTGCGGCTTTTTGCGGGTTTCTGTCGCCGTGACGCTGTCCGTCCTCCTCCAGGCGCGCAGGTGAAGGTCCTGTGCGGCAAAGACTTCATGAGCATCCGGGCCGCGGAGGATTTCTTCTCCTACCTGAAGGTCCCGCTGGAGTCGCTGCACCTGCCGAACCGGTCCTGCCGGGCCCAGAGGGAGGTGATCGCCGGGACGCCGTTCTTCATGTTCCGGACGTCCAGAGAGAAGTACCTGACCTGCGGAGGGAAACCGCTGCAGGTACCGGTGTTACGTCAATCCGCGTTTCCCCATCAGATACGGTTCCCCCTTCGTCTTCTTGCCGCTCCGCCCCGCCCACGCGGCAAAATAGGCGCGTGCTCGTGATGAGCACTGAGAAAGCACGCGCGTAGCAAGCACGAGCTTGTTCGGCGCGCCTGTCTGAGGAACTACGGACACCGTGAAAGCTCAAACAACATGTTTCGGCAAAGTTGTCACACTTTCTTCACGTTTTTGCGG
Source organism: Poecilia mexicana (assembly GCF_051168715.1). Lineage (NCBI taxonomy): Eukaryota > Metazoa > Chordata > Actinopteri > Cyprinodontiformes > Poeciliidae > Poecilia > Poecilia mexicana. The sequence continues at coordinate 3,403,054 of NW_028263375.1, forward strand.
GAAACTAATAGTAATAATACTAATAACTATAATAAATATATATTTTATACATATATACATAATATATGATATATATATATATATATATATATATATATATATATATATATATATATATATATATATATATATATATATATATAATAATGATAGATAGCCTAGTGCTATGTGAATTAAAAACAGGGCAATGCAATTTAATGCTTAATATTACCCATCAGATACCGTTTCCCCTGTTTTACAGTGGGGGAACGCTATCTGATGGGTGAAATATGTCCATCAGATAGCGTTCCCCCACTGTAAAACAGGGGAAACGGTATCTGATGGGTAATATTAAGCATTAAATTGCATTGCCCTGTTTTTAATTCACATAGCACTAGGCTATCTATCATTATAATTATAATATATGTATATATATATATATGTATATATATATATATATATATATATATATATATATATATATATATATATATATATATATATATATATATATATATATATCATATATTATGTATATATGTATAAAATATATATTATAATTATTAGTATTATTACTTAGTTTCCCGCAAAAACGTGAAGAAAGTGTGACAACTTTGCCGAAAGATGTTGTTTAAGCTTTCACGGTGTCCGTAGTTCCTCAGACAGGCGCTCCGAACAAGCTCGTGCTTGCTACGCGCGTGCTTTCTCAGTGCTCATCACGAGCACGCGCCTATTTTGCCGCGTGGGCGGGGCGGAGCGGCAAGAAGACGAAGGGGGAACCGTATCTGATGGGGAAACGCGGATTGACGTAACACCTGTTCCACTGCTTCAGACTTTCCTCACCCGTGATAAAAACAGACTCCCTCTCTTCTGTTGCAGAAGAACTCGACCCACCTCCTGTACTCCCTCACGGTCCAATCGGAACCTCAGGTCAGCGGGAACATCATCAGAGACCCGGCCATTAAGCTGGACTTCACCTGCGTCTACCCGAACCTTCGCAGAGTCAGCCTGCCGTTTCCGGTCCGGCCCATCTCCAGGTGAGAAGGCCGGTTCCGGTCATCCCGCCACAGTTTGGACCTTCGGCGGTAATGTAGGTCTCCTGGCTGATCAGCCAGACGATGATGCAGGTGGAGGAGACGGACGCCACCATTCGGATGTTGCTGTTCGCCGACAGCAGCTTCAGCCGGGCCTTCAGCGGCACGCCGACCATAGAGCTGCGGGACCCGGTGAGGAGACACAGCGGACCCGGTTCTGGTCCGATTAATCTAGATTAACCGAATAATGACTGGATGGAAAAAGGTGACTAATGGATTCTTCCAGAATGAAGCTAAAACTTAAATTCCAGGGTATTTGTCAGCAACTGACCAATCGGTGGTCTGTGAAAATAAATGTCCCTTATCTAGATGAACTGACTGGACGATATCGATGGTGTTTATCATAATAATAATAATCAATTTAATTTGTACCGCCCTTTTCATTAGAAAAAATCTCAAAGTGCTACACAGTGCAACTAAAATCATAGATAAAATCAACATCATAAAAATCATGTGGAGGCAGAACAGGCTGCTGAAATAAAAAGTCTTTAAGCCTCTTTTGAAGTGAACCAGTGGTTGCTGAGCTCAAACAATCCGGGAGAGCGAATCTCCCATGGTCCTTAATCTGGAGCGAGGAAGGTGGAGGAAGTTTCAAATGCAAGATGAGGATCCATTCTAACTCCAAGATTTGTAACTAACATGCTGTAGTAAACTACAGCATGAAGGTAACTGGTACTAAGCACAACATCAGCAGACAAGGGTCAAAACCAAGCTTGTCATTTTATTTGAATGAGGAAAGATGCAGCAGTCAGTCATGATGACTGGGAGCTCTTGGTGTAACCGTGGATTTACAGCTAACACTTTATACACGGCAAGAAGATTAACGTTCATATACTTTATAAGTAAATATGGTTAGAAAGATATGAAATATCGCATTATGGAGAAGGTAGCGTCTAACAGTAACCATGGAAACAATGCCACGCAGTCAGGTAGCCTAGCATGTTTGGGAAAAACATGATGTCTCGTCTGTAGGTTTTTAAGGCTGCTCCGGTTTCAGGGGAAACGCTGTTTATGACATAGTGACATAAATCATGTGGTGTGAATTCAGTCAGGAGGGAGGAGGTACGGCCGGTTTTTAAGCTAGCTGTAATCTATGAGCCCAACCAGGTGTTACGTTCACAGACAAATTGGCTTGATTCCAGCAAGTAGAAACCAAGAATAAAATGACAAAAACAAGTTTAGCCGCTCAGTTCAATACTCCAGATTCTCATTTCCGATGTACATCATGGCGCTTCAAATGATTAAGTGACGTAGTTGCAAAGGATCAACACTTGGGTATCCCCTTTGTCATAAATGCTGCTTTAAACGATGTAATATCTGGAAGTAATCTGGCTAATGGCTCAAGGCTTCATCCTGACATCTAAGAGTCAAATAAATGCAAATCAGTCTGATTAAAATAAAAGGTCCTCATAGTATCCTCAGTAAAATGCTTAGCTTCCCCTTAGCACCTGATTTCTGAGCCACTACAACACTAGCGATGCCGTATCAACGGTTTTAACCCGCATCATTTTTCATGCTGCAGCTTTGAGATGAATCCAACATGCTGTGAAACATTGAAATATTATCCGTGTAGCAGTTTTACCCTCACCTTTGACCCCTGGCCCTCTCGCTGTTGCAGGTGCATGTGGAGGTCTCCGTGGCTGAGCCTGCAGACTTCTTCCTGCTCCGGGTCGATGACTGCTGGGCCAGCCCGTCCCGGCAGCCCAACGCCACCGGACTGCTTCACGGCCTCATCCAGAACGGGTCAGAACCGGTTCCGCTCCTCTCTGTGCTGAAGGAAGCAGTTCCTCACCCTTCCTCCTCCTCTTCCTCAGCTGCGTGGCCGACCCCACCGTGACCTTCCTCCCACTGGCTGAGGAGCGGGTCGGGCCCAATGGCCGGGGGTCCGGGGTCCGGTTCCGCTTCCACATGTTCCGCTTCACCGCTGGACCCGCCGAGTTCTACCTGCACTGCAGCGTCCAGCTGTGCGAGCAGGACGACCAGCCGTCCTGCCTGCCGGTGAGCCCTGGCCCGATTCGGTTCCAACCCGGCCCGGTTCCTCTGGTCCTCCCAGAACTTGCAAAGTTTTTCTCCTCAGAGCTGTGGCGCCATCAGCAAGCGGGAAGCCGTCAGGCCGCTTCCCAGCCGCGGTCTGCTGTCCTACGGACCGATCCGGGTCGAGGTTCCGGACCGGCCCGAGTCCAGTGAGCTGCTCCTCCTCCTCGTCCTTCATCTCCAGGTTCTGTTCTTCATGTCTGCTTTGTTCCAGATGTTCTGACGGTGGCGCTTCTTCCTGTGGCCGCAGTCTGGACGCTGGGCCTCTTCCTCACCCTCCTCATCATCACGGCCAAGGCTGCCAGGAGGCGGGTCCCCGAACCCGAGGGCCCCTGATGGCAGGAAGCTCCAATGAACCCTCTTTCATCACTTCCTGTTTTCCTCCTGTTCACAGCAGCTTTTTATAAAATTCAAAATACTTTCAAGTTCTAGATGTGATTCATTCCAGCCAGAAACTGATGCAGAAAACCCAAAATATTTATGTTTATGATGCAGAAAAGCCCAAAAATAAAGTATTAAATCTGTTGTGATGGAGGAACCGGACCAAACCTGGGGGCTCATGAGGCGGACATGTTAAAGTCATCATGTAGACGGTCAAAAGTTTTTTTTGTTAATTTTGCCAACAGAAAATGAATAACTTACAAAATATTAAGTGGTAAAGAATAAGGTTGGAAAGAAACTATTCCAATTTTTTAGTAAATCTGTTTGTGCAGCTGCAATTCTACAACAAGAACAGCAGGTGGCGGCCTCGGCTCTCCTTATGAATGTAGGTCAACTACAGAAGGTATGGCAAGCCGTTTGACCAGAGAATAATCAAGTTCTTTCAATTCAGAACGGGCCCAGATTCAGCTGCTTGGAGGTCCTTAAAGGGCCCGGCTACCTGCAGTTTAAAACCCTCTGTGATCAACCAGGACCGATTCTGCTGGGGCACTGGCCCCGTTGGGGCCCCACTGGCCCCCGTAGAACCGTCCATGGACTTGGCCAATCAGAGCAGCAGCTCCGGAGGTGGTGATGAAGATGATGGTCAAACAGAGGCTCAGAACCGACAGAGTAACCGGGTTGTTGGGACCGGACTGCTTTATAGAACATGAAATAAACAGAATTGGATCTTTGGTTTCTGAGCAGTTTCTTCCCGTTTGTTCAGATTATGACATTTATTTGGAAACTATGCGGTTCTGCATATTTGAACTTTGCTTGTTGGACTGAGACCAGAAGAGGAACCATCAGAACCAGAATCGCCTCGGTGAAGGGATGGAGATAGTCAGGTTTAACGAGGACTCTGTGACCAGGTGTACCTAATAAAGTAGCCGGTGAGGGTACATTTCGAATCCAAGCAGTTAAAATACTGGGTTTTTATTTTGTGATGTAATGACCTGCCATACAGGGAGGAGACCTGCTCTGAAATTATGGATCGACTTTATTCGGGTTTTTCCGTCGTTTTTACTGCTTTAGATGTTGAAATAATGTGACCTGATGGTGTGAGCAGAACCTCAGATGGGTTCTGATCTTTCGGATCCACTTCTCCGCGGTGACGAAAGGAACTGTTGAACTTTCCAGGATCCGGTTCCTCTGAGCTCGGTTCAGTTCGGGTATGTGAGTCCTGCTGCAGCTGATCCCTGGATTGGACCGGGCCGGAGGATCCGAACCGTTCTGCGGTCCAACTTTAGATCAGAACTCCAGAGTTCGGAATCTGGATGGGTTGCGGAGGAAGAGGAAGCGCTCTCTGTCTAATGGACAAAGTTACTTCATCTTCATCATCATCGCATCAGCTGCGGCCAGAGAGGAAGATGCGCATCATCATCATCATCATGTCGGTCTGCCTGGTTCCGCTGGTTCCGCTGGTCTCCTGCAGCGCAGAGACGCCTGATGAGGAAAACTTCAACCCGCAGGTAAAGAGAGGAGAGCGGCGTTCCCACTTCCGGGCCCTGCCTCAAAGTTCCCTTACAGTTTAGTTCCCAGTTCAGTTTCCTCCTGAAGTCATGAACATCTGGTTGATCTGCTGCTGAGGATTTTCTCCCTCAGGAGTTCCTGATGGTTCCCCTGACCCGTTCCTCCAGGTCCGGTTCGGTTCGATTGCTGAGTTAATTTTTCTCCTCGTCTGTCAGAGCAGGAATGTTGATGTGAACCATCTGCTGCTGGAACCGGGTCCAGTTCAGCCTGTGACCTGAAAACCTGTGTGTGTGTGTGTGTGTGTGTGTGTTCTGTAGGAGTGGCTCCGTCGTTTCGGCTACCTGTCCCGGTCCAGTCTCCAGATGTCCGACCCGCTTTCGGTCCAGATTCTGTCCAGAGCCGTCAGCGACATGCAGCGCGTCTACGGCCTGGAGCCGACCGGCCGCCTGGATGCCGCCACGCTGACGTAAGCTCCGTTACCATGGCAACCATCTGCAGGCCCAACACGGCCTTTAACCTTTTAAACATTTCCCTGTTCTGACTGCAAACTTTAATTATTTTTATTTAATTTGGATCGGAGCACCAGAGGAAAGCTTTGAGGTTGAAGGCAAAGATCAGGCGCGGAGCTATAGGGGGGCGGCTGGGGGCCCATGGGGGCCCCGGGTCTGGAGGTGCCAGGGAGGAAGGAATGGTTTCAAGTCGCTTTGAGGTCTGACTATAGACGGAGAAAGAGCGCCCTCGCCTGTTCAGAAAGGTTTATGTAATGTTACAGTTACTGTCCCTCAATGGTGTATATAGTCAGTCCCAGTGACTGTTTCACTTCCTGGGTCAACCAAATGACAAACGCGGCCCAGGCCAAACCCCCCCGCCCCCCCCCCCCCCCGTTTCCAGCAGCGCAGGTGATACACATGAGGGGCGGGTCATTGGCCCCGCCCCCCGGCCCGACGATGACGCTAGTGGCAAAGATTCAAAGAAAATCTGAAAAGTGTGGTGTGCTTTTATATTCATGAATATTAGAGGCGGTGTGCGTTTCAATAAGTGAAACTTTTCATTTTAAAGTCATCAAAGTTCAGTCTTTGTTAGCACATCGGCCTGCCATGTGTATGTAAACATGTGAGCTGAGCTGTGTGTGTGGTGCAGGGCGATGCAGCGGCCTCGCTGCTCCCTCCCCGACAGGACGCCTGAGGACGGGGCCGGCGAGGTCAGGATGAGGCGCTTCGCCCTGACGGGTCAGCGCTGGGATAAGGAGCAGCTCTCCTTCAGGTTGGTCTCCCCGAGTCTGAAGCGAAGCCACGTTTCAGCCCAAAGGTTCTGGTTCTGAAGGCGTCTGTCCCGTTCTACCAGCATTCTGGAAGAGCGGATCCCACTCTCACTGGGTCTGAACCAGACCTCCAATGCAATCCGCCGGGCCTTTGGTGTGTGGAGCAGCGTGACGCCACTGTGCTTCCAGGAGCGACCTGCGGGGGACGCCGTCGACATCTTGCTCCTCTTTGCCTCTGGTTTCCATGGCGACATGTCCCTGTTCGACGGCAAGGGCGGGTCGCTGGCCCACGCCTTCTACCCCGGGCCGGGAACTGGTGGAGACGTGCACTTCGACGCCGACGAGCCGTGGACGCTGGACGCCCAGAACCAGGAAGGTCCGATTCTGGGCGGTTGCAGTTGGGCTGCCCATCCTGTAACGTTTCCATGACATTTGTTTCTGTCACCTGTGCTGCAGGTATCGACCTCTTCCTGGTGGCGGTGCATGAACTAGGCCACGCTCTGGGCCTGGAGCACTCAGAGAACCCCGCCGCCATCATGGCTCCTTTCTACGAGTGGAGCAACGCGCAAAACTTCAGCCTGCATGGCGACGACATCGCAGGGGTCCAGCGCATGTATGGTGAGGCGCTGCAGGCAGGGAGGAGGTCAGCAGGTCAGGGGTTCAGGAGGTCAGCGGTTCCTGCTTCAGTCAGGTTTAGAGCGTTTTGCTAACCATCTGCTCGGCATTCTGCCCTGTTGCTAAAGTTTTGATCAATAAATGTTTTGTTATAAATCAGTTGTGGAGTTCCTCAAGGCTCTGTTCTGGAGCTGCGCCCCCTGGCTCTCACTATGGGTTCTACAATCTACTGCAGTGTTTCTCAAACGTTTTCTGGCTGAGAAACACTTAACCCATGTAACAGTCACAGACCAGCTAACCTGAAATCAACTCCGCAAAAACACATCTAAACTACACTGAACAAAAATATAAAGCCTGAGTCAAATATAAGAGTTTTATGAACATTTGGGTTACACAATATATAGAGAAACTCAAACTATATTTTCAGTAATTACTGATCTTCATATCGGCATTGATATCGTGGTTCGGCTGTTTGTAGCGGATTGACAGTCATGATCAGGGTCAGGATGAGGAGTCTGATTCTGACCCAGTCGGCTTCCCGTAGCGGTTACAGACAGTCTGAGATTTGATGCGTCTGTTGTTCAGACCGATCAGCTGTGTGTCGCTGGTCTGAGCCGATCCTCCGATGGACGAGCCGATGTGGCGATCTGGAGTCGGTCAGACGAGGATGAGGAGGATCTGCAGTCTGTTGGAAACCAGCTCTGAAACGGCCGGCGGTCCGATAACGGAGCTGCTGCTCTGCTGGACGTCCTGCATCCAACACGCCAACGGCTCCACAGAACATCTGAGGCTTTATGACTGGAGACATCATGTGACGTGTTGGGGCCTTTTATTGTCCAGTTGTTTTCATCTACCCAGTGGACATGTCCCACAATGCACTGAGTAAATAACTCACTGAGTGATGCTCACTGACAGCAGCTTGGATTAAAAATTATACACAGATCAAGAGAAATATTAGTTCAGCAAATGTTCATTTACTGTTGTTACCTCCACATGGCAACAATATCTGACACGGGCCTTTATATTTTTGCTCAGTATATAATTCAACCTGAAATGAAAATATTGTCTGCGACAGACTGGCCACCTGTCCAGGTGACCCCGCCTCTCGCCTGGAACATTAGCTGGAGAGGCAGCAGCTCCTCCCGACCCCACTAAGGGACAAGGGTGTAAAGAAAATGGATGGATGAAAATATTTTCTTCCTAATGAAGTGGTGCTGTTTGGTAAATGTGAACACGTCCACTTGGCATGTTGAGTTATTTACTGGGTCTGAAAGTGTCTAAGCTTTCTAATGAAGTCATGGAAATAAAAAACAAGTTGTTCGTTACTGTTATGTGCATTAAAAACATTTAGATCTATTTATGATTTGGAAGCACAATTAAAGAAAAATAGACTTGAATTGCTTTAGCAGAAATAAAAAATAATTTTCTGCTCCATTAAATATAAAAACAATCAATTTCTATCAGTTGTATTAATTTAATTTTATATTTTTTAATTAAATAAAAACAATACCTGTTCACCTGAAAGCAGAGCATCATTCATTACCAAAGCCATACAAACAAAGAACAATTCTGACTAACTGGGTCGATTCCAACCACATAGAACCGTTCAAAGGAATCTGTTCGCTACTGAAGGACAGCAGCTTCAGATTCCTCTGGTCAGATAATATACCTGGATCAGAACCGGATCCAGTGAAGCTAAAGACCACAGAACCACTCAGGAGTCTTCATCAGAGATCCATTAGGAACCGATGGAGATAACAGATGAGTCGGATCAGAACCGCATGTTGATGTGATTCTGAACGTGACGACAGATTCAGAGAATCTAAGGAATCTGAGAAAATTCACACCAGCGCCCCAAACAGGAAGTGCATTTTTCCTGTTTTCCTCCTCAAGCTGTTGAGGTGACCCGGTTCTGTTGGCTCGTATGATCCGACATGCTTACAGCCAGCCAGAAATAAAGGGATCAGGAGCTGCAGGACGCCGCATGTCTGGACAGCTGCATGTGGCTCTGCAGGCATCCTGTTCTGTTCTGTTGGGTCGGGTTCTGTCCGTCGTTCCCTCAGGTTCTGTTTCGCTCTCTTCTTCTTCAGGTCCTCCTGTGGTCTCTGATGCTCCACCCACTTCTCCTCCCACGCACCATGATGACATCACCACCACGCCCCCCTCCACATCCTCCTCACCCACCCACTCAACGCCTGATCCCCCCGACCCGACCCAAACCGACCCGGATCCAACCCCCACCCCTCCTCTGGCCACGCCCACCTCTCATCTGACTTCGCCCATCACCACCTGGACCGGGCCGGACCCGGTCACGCCGGCGGTCAGGAGAGACGCCCCGCCCAGCATCTGTGACGGAGACTTTGACACGGTGACGTTGCTGCGGGGCGAGATGTTCGTCTTCAAGGTGAGAGCCGACCCTAAACCCCGGCTCGGCTTCCAGAACCTGAGCAGTAAGCTGTAGCTGTTTGCAGGGCCGCTGGTTCTGGAGGGTCCGGAGGAACCGGGTCCTGGAGAATTACCCCATGCCCATCTCCGTCTTTTGGAACGGTCTCCCTGACGACATCGACGCCGCCTACGAACGACACGACGGGAAATTTGTCTTCTTTAAAGGTAGAGACTTCCTGCTGCTTCCTTTCACCGACGCCATAGTGGAAAGGTTTCTCAACATGAGGGGAGGGACCCAGTGTGGCTCCGGTGTGTCGGGACTCCAGAGGAGCCGAGCTGCAGGAGGAAAACACGGAGTTAGAGTTCTCTCTGCTGTACTAACCGCAGAAATGAGCAAATTAAAATTACAATAATAAATTTGTTTAATGGAAACACAGCAATTTAAAAAAACTCAAGCAAAATGGGAATGGAAACTCTTTTGTCACAAGTCACATGACCAGCAGCGGCACGTTACCATTGGGCCAGAAGGCGGGTCCTTTAACCCTTTATTTCAGGCCGGCTGTAAGATCCTGTCTGTCCTCCTGTCTGTCCCTCTGTCTGTCCCCGTGTCTGTCCTCCTGTCTGTCCCTCTGTCTGTCCCCGTGTCTGTCCTCCTGTCTGTCCCTCTGTCTGTCCCCTTGTCTGTCCTCCTGTCCTCCAGGCGACAGGTTCTGGCTGTTCCGGGAGGCCGACGTTCTGCCCGGCTATCCTCAGCCGCTGCATCAGTATGGCCGAGGAATCCCCGCCCATCGGATCGACACCGCCATCTGGTGGGAGCCCAACGAGTTCACCTACTTCTTCAGCGGCGACAGGTACGCCCTGCGGCTCCCGCAGACGCTCCTGCCGCCCTGAGTCATCAGCTGCTGCTTGTCTGCAGGTACTGGCGCTACAACGAGGAGACACGCAGCGCAGACCACGACTTCCCCAAACCCATCAGCAGGTGGGGCAAGATCCCGGCCTCGCCCAGGGGAGCCTTCCTCAGCGACGATGGAGGTACTGCTTCCTGTTTGTAGCTCCGCCCCCAACCACCAGAGAAGGAAGCTGGAAACCAGAGCCGCTAGAGGAGCAGAGCCTGGTCAGAACGGTTCTGATTGGACTCCTTCAGGTCGGTTCTGACCTGACCAACGTTTGGGACTTGAGTCGTTGATAAACCAGGTCTGCTGCTGGTTGTTGTGAACAGCGCCCCCTTGTGGCCCTGCCACCATCAGCAGCTGTTCGCGTCGCATTAGAAAAGGAAAACGTGGAATTTGAAATAATGCCACAAAAAAGTTTTTACGATCGCATGAGGTGGATGGAAACAAGTTTACTGACGTAGCTAACATTCCCAGTCCAGACCTGCAGCAGGGTGGACTCTCTCTGGTCCATGGTAGTTCCAACTGTTTATTGCAGCCTTACGTAGCATCAGCATTTCTGTGTCAACTGGTTGATTCGCTCCAATGCAGCAGATGAAAAGACGTTTAATTCTCTTCTTCTCTGTTTTCTTTTTTAACTGCGACATTCTGACGGACACGCGGCTCGTGGTTCTGATGTTCTTCTTCTTCTCCTGCCTGCAGCCTCCACCTACTTCTATAAAGGGTCCAGTTACTGGAGGTTCGACAACCGCCGGACGGAGGCAGACCGCGGCTACCCCCGCTCCATCCTGAAGGACTTCATGGGCTGCGTTGGGGCCCCCGAGCCGGACCCGGACCTGGACCCCGACCCAGAAACCAAGCGGAACCCAGGGACGGAACCGGTCCAACCCCCACAGCCGACCGAACCGGGCCGCAGGCCGGACCGGGAGCTCAGACCTGGCAGCACAGAGGACGACCCGCACCAGGAAGTGAACATGGTGGTGACAGTGGCCGACAGTGAGTCAAAGGTCATGACCCTGGTCATGGTGACGGCGCCGCTGCTGCTCATCCTGTGCATCCTGGTTCTGGTCTACGCCATCCTCCGGACTCTGCAGAACAAGGAGCCGTCCCGGGCCCTGGTGCATTGCAAGCGCTCTCTGCAGGACTGGGTCTGACTCAGTCCACGGGCCAATTGGACCGCCGGTACCCCCACCCGCCCCCGAGCCATCACCACCACTCTACCACCCCTTGCCTCCTTCTTCTATTTCAAATTTCTTTAAAAGTGATGCAGCTCCAGTCTGCTCTCTGTGGGCCTCCAGCCGGATCCGCTCCGGCCGGATCCGCTCCGGCTGGAGCAGAAATGCAGAAGTCATTAGAGCTCATAGATCAGAGACGCTGCACCGTGACACAACGGCTTCACTGTTGTTTATTCAACTAAAAACTCTGATTTTATGTGACAAACAATCAGGAAGTGGAGAAGACCAGAAGGTTCCACAGCATCATGCTGCCACCACCATGCTTTAGCCTGGAGGTGGAGACTTCAGGCTGTAGGGTTTTGAGCTCTTGGAGCTGTTCAGAGCTGGGATGTTGACGCAGATCCAAACCTGGCTGTAAACAGAATCAGAACCTTCCAGTTCTGCTGTTGGACCTCTGGAACCTCTGAGACCAGAACCACTCCAGTTGGATCATGTGTTTTCCAGCCATAGAGTGCCATGTTACAGTACAATCGACTAACTATGTTACCTTCTGTTGTTACAATAATGCTCTATATAATTAAATTATAATTAACTTAAATTATAATTTAAATTGGGTCTCTGTCTCTTTAAAAGCTCCTGCTCTTCCTGAAGCTCTTCCTCCAGGAAGTTGTCCCAACATGGCTCCTCTATTAACCCTTTAACATTTTTACCAGTGCTGCTCTGAGCAGCAGCTCCACCTGCTGCCTGCTAATTGCTGCTGGCTAGTCTGAAGTAGCTGAATGGGGAGGAGCTGCGCCTTGAAGGCGGGGCTAGGTCCACCCAGGCGTTTTGCAGCTGAATGGTTAACATTGGAGATTAAAGGATTTTTAAAAGATGAAAGAGTCAGAGCAACACTGCAGGGAGACAACAGAAAGCAGTTGGTTTTTCATGATGCTGCTCCTTTAAGTCCCACACAGCTCTGACTCCAAAAGAATCTAAAAAACCACACATCATTTTCCTTCCAGCTCTGCTTCTTGGCGGTTCGTCTCATAAAACACGTCAGTTTGTGTCTGGATCAAGACGAGGGAAAAGTTTAAACGGTATGAGAGGAGAGAAAGTTTTCTAGCACTTAATGCCCCGCCTCACCCGATTCAGTCACATGACTCGCTCATGGTGGACGCCTGCAGCGTCATGGAAACGACTCTTAAAGTTATTGATCATATTCTCTCTCTCTCTGATGGCTTTATTGTTTCCATCTCTCCATTTTCTCCTCCTCTGATGGAAAGTCCACTCTGCCTTTTCAACCTCCGACTCCCGGCTGACCTCGGTTTAACCTTCATTTTCATTATTGTTCAGTTGACCTCTGACCCACAGGCTTTCCATGCATCATTTTCTTGCTATGAAAACAAATAGCCCCGTTAGGGGCTTTTATTTTGTAGTTTTTCTGCAGTGGTAGATCGAGACGACGATGCTGCATGCAGGTCATGTTCTGAAAGGCCTGTGGACTGACTAGAGGACATCTGAGGTTTCACAATAAAATCAACGCTGAAAGACAAAGATGTCTTCCTGGCTTCTTGCTGTTCCTGATTCAACTTTTCACCACAGGAGGGCGCTGCTGTTGCAGGGAAATAATCTACAGATTTAAATGGGGAAAATAAAGACTTTTAAATTCAAACTGTTCAGTAGAGATCAGGTCCTTCATCAAGCCCAGGACTCTGAGCAACAACAGAATCTATCTGGAAGAAAGAACCAGGTGGATTTGCTAAGTGGGTCAAGTCATCTTCATAGCCATCAAAGATTTTTCCGCATTAAATCTTACATCTTTGTGCCTATTGTCTGCGATTATTATTACTTTATTTTGGTAATAAAATATCTTAGCCTGACCTTAACATTGTATTTGCTTGACTTGCCTCTGCCGCCATTTTTTTATTGCCTCTGACTTGTCCCTCCGTCGGCTCTGTACTCCGGTGTGTTGGTCGGCTTCTTCTTCTACAGGCTTCAACCGGCAGCCTGTTGAATATTTGGAGCAGTGCTGCCACCTGGTGAGCGGAGGCTTGTTTCTCAGCCAGGCGGGAATAAGAAAACGTGCAGAAAATGATCTGAAACGCTTTAAGATGGAAACCAGAACGATTTGAGAGAAAACAAAGAGATGGACCAAACAAGATGTTTTCATCTGATTCAGGAAATGCTGGAGCTACAACATTCATTTTCTGAATCATTATTACTACTGGTGCATTTAAATAAACAGACCATTATTATAGACATGTGACTGCTCTTTGTCCAGAAGTGAACTAGGATAGTTTTGTGAAAGCATCAAACATCATGGTAAAGGTGTGAGATGGGATGGACGTCTTTGTCCTCTGTGACTTTGTCTTGTCCTCGTCCTGCTGCTCTTTGTGTCAGAGCTAATCAGGATTAGCCTTCACAGATCATCTGCAGCTGCTCTCTGGGTTATTGATCATATTCGGCTCTGAGCAGCTCAGCTCCAGCCTGAACCCCAGAGACGACCTCTGACCTGTGTCCATCCCTGGCTCCCATCCAGACGTCCCGTCAGCATGGACGCCTGCGTGGCTGTCTTTGTGCCAGGACCGGGCCGTGTCATGGCTGTGTGTCATGGCGCTGTCCTGGTCCAGCTAATCCTGAGCTGATAATGGGATCTGCTGGCGCCTCCTGTCGCTCCAGCAGGAACGCTCCCATGGAAACAATCAGGCTGAGATGGGAACGCTGGACTGTTTCTAGACCTGACCGTCTTCCTGCTCAGGTTGTTCCAGAGGGAAGATTAAAATGTTTTCATCCTCAGACTCACCTGGAAACGAGCCACAGATTTACCTGAAGAGTTGCTTACCTGTTGCTCAACCTGAATCCTCCTTAATCATCTCTGTCATCATCTCTCGCTTTCTCTCCTTCTCATCCTCCTTTCAAATGGCCGCCGTTTGGAAACTTACACAGTCAGATTAGCAGCAAGAATTTGGTTTATTCAGCCTTTTATGGTAAAAGAAAACAGGTTAATTTTCATTCATTTGGAAATGTCACAATTTCAAACTAAATATTTAGCTTGCTGGTTAAACGTCTAGCATGATAAATATTTAGGTTGCTAGCTAAATATTTAGCTAGCACGCTAGCTTGCTAACTAGATATTTAGTTAATACACAAAATATTTAGCTTTCTAGTTAAATATTTAATTTGCAAACTAAATATTTCGTTATTAACCATGACATTAATCAATGCAGGAATAACACAGTGAAAATATGACTATGAAAGATGAACCTCCTTTTTATTTTCTCTGACAGGCTAAATAACCCAAAATATTGCTGCTAATATTTTGGTATAACTTTACAGACTTGCAAAGCAGAGGAGGCTCAGAGCTCAGGTTAGCTACACGAATCCTCTGAAAGGATTAAATACAGCCACCTGCAGCATTTTGTTTTGTGTTAATAGACATTTTACAGACGGTGATCTGATCGTCCTGCCAACAGACCAGGAGGAGAAAAACAAAAGCAGCTTTTGATGCAAATGTAACCTGGTTGTCTTTCTCTTTTGTTATAATTACACAAAATGTTTTTTTTTTTGTTTTTTTTTTGGTTATTTGTCTTGTTCCTTATCTTACTGAAACAACTCTGTCATTGCTTTAACCGTGTTACTTTAAGATCGGAAGCCCCTCTTTATTTCTTCTTCTGTGGTATTGTCTTTAAATTGTTTGCGCCCCTTAGCCCCTCCCCTTTTGTCATGTTGTCCTGTGTAGAGGCGTGTGCTGTTTATTTTTCATCTAAATACATTCAGTTTACTTATACAGTAGATCTGTTAAGTTACTTTTTGCTATGTGCTTTTGTTTTGTGTAGGACTTGGAGCGGGCGGCCTGTAACACGGTTGTTTTCTGTATTTTGTTCTTGTCAGAATAAACCGAGAATCATCTTTTTAGAGACAAACCGTGTCACGGCCTGATCAATCAATAGAACCAGCACAACGCAGAAAGGATCCGGTTACACAAACAGAAACACTTTTTGTGTTCAGAGTCACAGACTTCCCACATGGCTTAACTTTACATATTTATTTAGCCAGAAAAAGGAATAATAGATTACAGTATGTCCTGGGAACGCCTGTTTGATTCTAAACTCTGCTGCTTAGTGATCCGACCCGAAGCGCCTGGAGCCTGAAAAAGACGAAAGACTCGCAGTTGGTTATAGAACAAAACTCAAAACAACAGTTTGAACAAAGAAAATTAAACATGAACATCTTGTTATTGTCCAATATGGTGCGCAGGAGTTTTATTATTATTATTACTGACGCTTTTGCTTTTTCAAAGTGCATCGCCTCAGATCGACCTGCTGGGGGCGCCGTGAGCTCTGCTGCGGTTGTGGGTTTGAATCCCAGTCTGGGGCTTTCTGCATGGAGTTTGCCTGTTCGCCTGCGTGGGTTCTCTCTGGGTGCTCCTCCTGCAGCCTAGACCAGCAATAATCTGTATTCTCATGTCTTTAACCAGTTGATCCCAGTTCAGGGCCCGTTTCCTTCCAGCTGTCTGTAGAAGCACACTCAGCTCTCAGAAGTTGAAGGAGTTTTTCATTGAGAAAGGCGTCAGATGGGTTCCTGGTAGTTTGTCAGGCCACTGTAGTTTGTCCATCTTGCTCCTCTGACGTTAATAATCTGAGGGATTGAGGCCTGACCTTCAGGTTAATCCTGTCAGCTCTCTCCAGGCTGCCACAGAGGAAATCCCCGCAGATCTGCACCGGCTTTGCCACTTTCTGGGTCTCTGCGCGTTCGGCATGCTCAGCCTCCCGTAGAAACGCAGGTAAGACGGCCGCTGCAGCAAAAACCGTCCGCAGTTCAATCCCAGAATTCAGTTCTCTGAGGGATGAAGCGTCGCTAAGAGCTGCTGAGGAGAGGCCTGATTCTGGTCTGGTTTGCTTCTGGTCCAGTTTGGTTCTGGTCCGCTTTGGGTCCACTTGGTTCTGTTCTGGTTCTGGTCCGGATTGGATATGGTCCAGTTTGTGTTTTGATCTGGTTCAGTTGGGTTCAGGTTTGGTTCTCAACCGGTTTGGTTCTGGTCCCGTTTGGGCCGGGTTTGGTTCAGTTTGGGTCTAGTGTTGGTCCGGTTGGGATCCGGTATGGTTCTGATCCAGTTTGCGTTTGGTTCTGGTTCTGGTTCAGTTCTGGTTCTGGTCCGGTCACCAATCAAACAACTGGAGGAAGTGACTTCCTGTCGATTCTTTGGTTCTGGACTGGCTGATCTGCTGAGTTAATAAGAGATGTGGAGGGTCAGTGACCCACTGACCTCTGACTCCGACTTGATGCTCTGTGCTGGCCCTTTGGTCTCTGCGTTGACCAGTGGGATTGTCTCCCCCATGTGGAATTTCCTGGTAGTGCAGATTTGGCGCCGCCTGCCGGCCGCTCTGACGTTTCTGCCCCACAAGTTAAAAATATGAAAATTGTCACGTCATTTTTCTGGATGTTTCGCTAAACATAAAAACTACGTTCTTCATTCAAACCTTCAGAGCTCTGCTACACAGGTGAAGGGTGTGCTTTAACTAGGACACTGCAAAGATCACTTTGTGTTCAGTTTGTGATCATGGTGTTTGGCGGCATTGGGTCAATATTGATCTAAGGTGGCATTTAATTGCCAATAGGTCAAGGAAATATTAAAATGTAAAATAATAAAAATGTTTGCATAAATATAAAAGAATTCAGGTTAATAAAGACATTAAGTCACCATATTTATCATAATTTCCATTTTAAATGTTGCTTTAACAAGCTGCGTAAAGATATTTACTGTTTTGATCTCTACCTTTCATTCAACCATTAATTCACACTAGAACCAGTAGAACCAGTATCCCTGCTGACTGGTGCGTCTCCCTGCAGGATGTTTTCCTGGGTGGTGAAGGTCGTTCCTCAGCCTGCTGAAGCTCCGGCTGCTGCTGTAAGAAAACACTCACTGTGCAAAAGTTTTAAACCAGGCCTGGCTGTTTTTCTAGCTCCAGTAGAACCAGCTCCAGCAGAACCAGTTCTGGGTTCTGGAATGATTTGGATGTTTCTCAGGATTCCTGAAGGTCTCTTTTTAAACTTTTCTCGTTTTCTGTCCTCATGTCCGCGCCGTTTGATAGCGATGCTACGCTACGCTGGTGTTCGTACAGGAAGTAGATCGCCTCAGGCAGAAGGACGGATCCTTTAGATTCCTGTCCAACAAATTTCACAGCAAACAATTTGTGAAGCAGAAATGAAACAACACAAACTAATAATGGTTTCAAAATGTTCAAGAAAAATGATTTTATTAATTTATACTAAAGTAATAAAACCTGAAAAGGGAATACCTGAAATGAAAAAGCAAATTAGACTAATGCAAAACCTATAAAAACCAAAAATAAGCAAAAGCCACAACAACCCAAACAAAAACCAACCAAGACATTCAAACCAAACCAAATGTTTTTCTGAGGAGGGAGAATAAAAAACACCAGGAGAAAAGGGCAGAGACCTCCTGGAGGAGTGTTAGTTAGTTAGTTAGTTAGTTAGTTAGTTAGTTAGTTAGTTAGTGCTGGACTGAGGATGAGTGAAGTCACACCAGTCTGTGTCTCTCTCGCTCTCTCTGCTCCTGGAGGAGTCGGTGAAGAACAATGAAGGTGAGGACGCTCCACCTGCTGATGTAAGCTGTTCCCTGATTGGTAGAGAGAGCCGCATGTTTATCATTATTTGACACTTTGCAGCCAAGAATGCTTCAGCGAAGAGCCCTGAGGAAGCCTCAGAGGACGGGTAAAGTATTCCTGCATGGCATGAACTTCATGCACCTCAGAGGTTTCACCTCTGACCTGTGAGGAACTTCCTCTGCAGCCAGAACAACGGGGGAGTGATGGGCTGGCTGTCCAACGGCTTCGTCAGCGCGCTACCGCAGCCGCCGGGGTCGCCTCTGCTCAAGGGGTCCAATGCAGACTGCAGGGTCAGTACCAGAACCAGAACCTCTCCTGGTGCCTTCGCTGGTAAAACAGCCAGGAGTCTCTGTCACCTGGTCATGGAGAAGTTCTGACCCGATCAGAGGATCCAAACTGATTTACATTTCTAAAAGCTGGAATCAGCTCTGTCTGTATAAACTCGTTAGACATGATTCATTTCAGCCGATATTTTAACTTTATCATGATTTGCTTTCTGTTTTCCTCTGCTGTCCAGCCAGGAGACGATGGAGATCGGTATAAACTACTGATGATTTAAAGTTCAATAAACTTCTGATGGTTTAACGTTAACTGGATGAGTGAGAGGTTAAATTCACGGCTGTGTCTCTGACAGGAACGGCGTGATGGGCTGGGTCGCTCAGGGTCTGACCAAGGTTCTGCCTCAGCCGGATGAGAAGTACCGAGAAATGGCTGAGACCCAGAATGCCGCCGAGGAGCACACCGAGGTGAGGCTCCGCCCCCTGCCGGGAGGACATGCTGGGTCTGGAGAACCGGTTCGGACCCAGACTGGTTCGGTACCATCAAACATTTACATCAAGATCAGTTTGACTTCTCAAAGGCATACAGATGTGTTTGATTTTCCTCTATTAGTTTTGTTATTTTATGTCTGTTATCTCAATATCTTAATATTCTGGTGTCAAGAAAACTAGTTTTTGACTCATTTTGTCATCTGGATGTTTTTCTTTTCAACATAAATAATAAATTAGGTTGAAAACAATAAAAATATACAATCATTAATAAATATGAGTAAATTTAAATCTATACGATGCCATTTTTAAAGTTTTCAATTCAAAATTGAACAATTATTTAGGCTAATCTAAAGAAGATTATGTAAGTTATGGAAACTTACATAAGAGAAGAAAAAAAAACGGCGGTTCATTTTTCAAAGCCAAATTTTCACCAAGCTAAAAGTTAAACCGGCTAAATATTTAGCTCCAATAAATATTTTGTTTTTGGTTAAATATTTAGATAGTCATCTAAATAGCCATCTAAATATTTAGCTTGGAACAAAATATTTAGTTAGCAAGCTAACTATTTAGCTCGCTAACTAAATGTTTAGCTCCGTAGGTAACTACGAAGCTAAACATTTATATAAGTAGATTATGAAAATAAAAGCTGGATTTTGATAACTCCTGCTGCTGAACGTCTCTGTTGCCTTTAAAACGGCTCTTCCTCTGCTTTAAGATGAAATGTTCAAAAAAGAGAAAAAAACGACAATAGAGACATGAAGCGATTCGAAAGGAGTTTATAAAGAGGTTCGGAAGACATAGCTTTTATTTTGATAGTTCTCTTCCTGTTATGAGCACGTGAATTTGCATGTTAGCTAAATATTTAGCTCAGAGCTAACTACAACGATACATCTGGCTTGCTAGCTAAATATTCAGCTTCATATTAAAAATTAGCTTAAAATATTTTTTTAGCTTGCTGAAATAAATCAAAACAATTGAAACTTATTTTGTAATGCTTGTTGTTGTTACAGGTGTTTGAGGCAGCGACAATGCCAGGTAGGCTTTCTAAACCCCGCCTCTTCCTGTTCAGTCAGGCAGAAATGATGCCGTTCCTCCAGATGACTGGATGTCTTATAATCCAGATTATGACCCGCTTCCTCACATCCCGGTGGTGGAGGTGGTGTCGGAGGAGGAAGTGTCGGAAGTGGAGAGTTTGGCTCCTCAGTTCCATCCAAAGTGAGTACAGGTCACCACAGTCAGAGCCGGTGTTCTGAGTATCTGTCATACCTCATAAATCCAACACCTGGCTGATGCAACTGACCCAATCAGAAGCGATGGGTCTCCTGACTCCTGACCTCTGTCTACAGCAGCAGGTGATGGAGTCACACACAGCTGTTCTATCTTCTTCTGTCCTGCAGGGTGGTGAGCTGGATAAAGCAGATAGTCCCTCAGCCAGTGATTCTGCCCCCTGGTGGCGTACCTGTGGAAGCGCCACCAAAAGTCTCTCGCTCCTCTCTAGACAAAGGTAGAACCACAGACATGAACACGTAGACGCCTCATGGAACGGGTCATAGGTCATGGAGCGCGTCGGCCCGTTGCTGCGTTACGTCACAGCGTCCGCCATATTGAATGTGGCATCTCTGCCAGTAAGCTAATACAGGTAAATGGACCGAACTTCACAAAGTGCCGTTCTACAAAGTATTTTAAATTAATTCCTGTCACTGACACATTTTCTCACACACTAATATATTTGGCAATCAAAGAAATGACTAAAGAGAGTTTCTAACTTTTGATGTGATTATTTAATTGTTTTGGGGCATTTCTGAATAAAGAGCTCAATGTTTTATTTGGTAGAAATTATTCTTATTTTTATATTAACATTAATGAACAGACACTTTTACAGTGTTTTATTAAAGAATATATTTACATAATTCCATAATTTAATGTACATTTAACATTTCAAGACAAATAATTTTCTTGTATTTATTTTTTTATACATTATCGAGAAATTACTTTTGATCTATAAATCAGTCACTCAAACATTAAACTACATATTTTTCTTACTTTTTTCCAGAGAAAAAATATTTATTATACGTCAACTCTGCTATTGACAGCAAAGAGTGAAAATAATTCTAAGAGTAAATTATGTTTATTTCATTATATAAGCTACATTAATACACTAATACTTCAGACTGAGATATTTAAAAATACACAAAAAGTGAAAGAATAAAACATTTATTTATTATACTGGGAACACTGGTCACAGGCTTCAGTCTGCTGGTCTCACTGGGAGAACTCAATGACTTCTGAGACGTCCTGGTTCACAGGCTGAAGCCGAGGATAAAAGAGAAATTATCCAAAAGTTAATAGAAAATGCATATGTTTCGTATATGTTTCATTGACATTCATAAAAAGCCATTTTCAGCATGTTGGGCTCTGACTCGTAGCATCTTTATAGCTAAATACCGACATGGAGAAGCTGAGCTGGAAACAGACTGAAGAGCAGCAGCTCCAGCTCTGATCCTGACTGATCTTTCCTCACTAAATCCTCTGGTTTCTAATGAACTTCTCCTCTAACAGTGGTTTCTCATCAGCTCTCATTAGAAAACAGTATGAAAACGTTAGCTGCTATGCTAACAATCAGTGGTTATTTCGGGCCAATTTAGCTACATATGAAATATTTTTTGGTTGTTTAGAAGCGAATTTCTGGCTGCAAAGTAATTCTGATCTTTCATCCTTACCTGGTGAAGGTGATGCCAATGAATCCAGTTTCTTTCGTAAAACGATCGAAACACAGAACAGGACTTAAGGAGCTCCGATCCTCTGCTGCCACATACAAGATGGCGGCGACGTAACGCAGGACTCAGCGCTTCATGAGGCGTCTAGTATATGATGTCTATGGGTAGAACAGCTCCAGAGCTGCGGTGACGATGGTTTCCGACATTTAATGCGACGCTCTCTGTTTCTGCCTGCAGTGCTGTCGCCTCCGCCGGAGTCTCTCAGTGGGATTTCACTGGACACCGACAGCAGAGCTGGGTGGGTTTATTTACTGCCGCAACGACTCAGCTTCCTGTGAACTCCTGGTGACCCCGCCCCAAAAACCACACAAGGCCTCACTGACCTGCACTGACCTTGTAGCGTGCCGGGAAGCTGTGCAGGAACCACATGGCTTCCCAGCTCCTCCTGCAGCTCAGAGTCTGATCTGTTCGCTCTGAAGCAGGAAATAAACCAAACGCTGAAGAGAAAACCTGCCTCAGATCCCAAAGACTTCTGGGAAATATTCTGATTGACCTGATGGTGCCTCCCATAGACATAATATAAGGATAGACGCCTCATGCCCCGCTGTCGCCTATTGTCGCTGACGAGATTTAGGGCGGCCATCTTGGAGCGGTATACCACTCCACTCGGTCCTATGTGTTTAACAGGCACAGTGACGGATCAGCGCATTTAATCGATCATAACACGCTTTTTTGTTACTGGAAACCATATTCAAACATCTATCAAAGCTACATTTATAAACAATTGTATTATTTAAGTATGTTATTTAAGTTATTTACGTATTTAAATATGCTTAGTGGCTAAAACAATAGAATAGGAATGGAATATTCTGATATTGATGTATAAAGAGCATATTACAAAGCACACAGCCGTTCATAATTTATTTAATAAATTATTTAGTAATATCAATACATATTTAAATAACTATACAACACAAATAAAGATTCATAATGGCACAAATAAATTATATATATATATATATATATATATATATTTATTTATTTATTTTTTTTTTGCCGACTTCCAGCTTCAGAGATTCAGCAGCTGAGATTAAGTCCAAAATCTGATGAGATCCATCCTGCTGCAGTGAATCCGTCTCTCTTTATAGATTTCTCCCTCTTCTTCCTCACATCGTGTCTTTAGGAAACTTTCAAAACAAAAACGGAAGATTTGGGATGTATCTTACTAGTGAAAGAATTACATATAAATAATAGTCTTTACCACCTGTGTAAACTTTGCTGGTGAATGTTATAACACATAAGTTTTATAATATGTGTTATATTGTTTCATTTCTAATATAGGCCCTTGTGTCAGATAATCTAAGTCAATGTTAGAGAATAATTAATTTTTTTAGATGTACAGAATCTCAGTTAGCCTTCATAGCGGGGCTGAACCCTATTACACCAAGCACTGTAGCTAATATTAGCTGGTATCTCGCCGGTGGACATAAATACAGTAAAGTAATATTCTAATCACAATATATACACAATAATATGTCCATCTTACTTGTGAAATGTTGTCTGTGGAGCCCTCACATCAATAATCCATCGACCAGAACAACAATATCCCTCAGTGCTGAGGCATCTTCTGCTGTTTTGGTTGAGCAAAGTAGGAGGGTATACCGCTCCAAGATGGCCGCCGTATTTCCTGCGCCGGAGCAGCCAATGCGGCGTCTACCCTTATATTA
The DNA here is from genome assembly GCF_051168715.1 of Poecilia mexicana. Classification (NCBI taxonomy): domain Eukaryota; kingdom Metazoa; phylum Chordata; class Actinopteri; order Cyprinodontiformes; family Poeciliidae; genus Poecilia; species Poecilia mexicana. Next base: position 3,426,202 of record NW_028263375.1, read on the forward strand.
TGTCTATAGTGCCTCCTCCCCCCACCATTGTTAATGCAGCAGATTTTATTTTGCTTATTACTCCAAACAGAGAAAGTCATTATATTATGTCTTAAACTTTTCAATCTTATTTCTAGTTAAGTGATGGTTGAATTTCTCCTTTTGTTGTTTTGACGTGTTTCGTGTTTTTATATAATTCTCTTTATTTCCTCTGAATGTATTTTTCAGTAGAAGATTTATTATCTTAATGTGAGCAATGCTATATGAGTCAGATTATTAGTAGAGCATAATCTGACTATGCTAATAATCTGGCCAGTAGCCTCATTTTAGAGAGCGGCTGCAGAAAACAGCATCTGTGAATGGAAGCAGCTGGAAGTCTCACTTATGAACATATTTCTGAACAGCTTAGAGTAAACATGGTGTCTCTTTGTAAAGTCAGAACGGAAACATGAGGTGAGAACTGAATGACTCCCGAACTGTCAACCGGAGGAGGAATCAGGAGAGAGTCAAGCGATCGAAACATTTCATGAGCTAATTCTGTCTGTTTCCAGAGTGGTCAACTGGTTCGTGTCCGGCCTGGGTCTGAAGATGCCGCAGCTTGTCCTGCCACCCAAAGATGAAGCTGAGGTTCTTCATCATCATCATTATTATTTCCTTCCTCACTCAGACCGTTCAGAGACTCACTCTGTGTTTGTTTCCTAACGCTGGGACAGGGAGCAGCTGAAGTGCTGCAAAAAGGTGAGTCCGAGTCCACCAGCTCTGCTGTGGTTCAGAAATCAGTCTGTCAGTCTGTAATTTAGGAAACAGGCGGTCAGTAGTTTAGGAAACAGGCGGTCAGTAGTTTAGGAAACAGGCGGTCAGTAGTTTAGGGATCGGGCGGTCAGTTGTTTAGGAAACAGGCAGTCAGTAGTTTAGGAAACAGGCAGTCATTAGTTAAGAAACAGGCGGTCAGTAGTTTAGGAAACAGGCGGTCAGTAGTTTAGGAAACAGGCACTATGTAGTTTAGGAAACAGGCGGTATGTAGTTTAGGAAACAGGCACTATGTAGTTTAGGAAACAGGCGGTATGTAGTTTAGGAAACAGGTGGTATGTAGTTTAGGAAACAGGCACTATGTAGTTTAGGAAACAGGTGGTATGTAGTTTAGGAAACAGGCACTATGTAGTTTAGGAAACAGGTGGTATGTAGTTTAGGAAACAGGCGGTCAGTAGTTTAGGAAACAGGCAGTCATTAGTTTAGGAAACAGGCGGTATGTAGTTTAGGAAACAGGCTGTCAGTAGTTTAGGAAACAGGTGGTATGTAGTTTAGGAAACAGGCTGTCAGTAGTTTAGGAAACAGGCGGTCAGTAGTTTAGGAAACAGGCGATCAGTAGTTTAGGAAACAGGCGGTCAGTAGTTTAGGAAACAGGCGGTCAGTAGTTTAGGAAACAGGCAGTCAGTAGTTTAGGGATCAGGCGGTCAGTAGTTTAGGAAACAGGCAGTCAGTAGTTTAGGAAACAGGCGGTCAGTAGTTTAGGAAACAGGCGGTCAGTAGTTTAGGAAACAGGCAGTCAGTAGTTTAGGAAACAGGCAGTCAGTAGTTAAGAAACGCGTTCAGTACATTAGGAAACAGGCAGTCATTAGTTAAGAAACATGCGTTCAGTACATTAGGAAACAGGCAGTCAGTAGTTTAGGAAACAGGCAGTCAGTAGTTTAGGGATCAGGCGGTCAGTAGTTTAGGAAACAGGCAGTCAGTAGTTTAGGGATCAGGCGGTCAGTAGTTTAGGAAACAGGCAGTCAGTAGTTTAGGGATCAGGCGTTCAGTACATTAGGAAACAGGCAGTCAGTAGTTTAGGAAACAGGCGGTCAGTAGTTTAGGGATCAGGCGGTCAGTAGTTTAGGAAACAGGCGGTCAGTAGTTTAGGAAACAGGCTGTCATTAGTTAAGAAACATGCGTTCAGTACATTAGGAAACAGGCAGTCAGTAGTTTAGGAAACAGGCGGTCAGTAGTTTAGGAAACAGGCGGTCAGTAGTTTAGGAAACAGGCAGTCAGTAGTTTAGGGATCAGGCGGTCAGTAGTTTAGGAAACAGGCAGTCAGTAGTTTAGGAAACAGGCGGTCAGTAGTTTAGGAAACAGGCGGTCAGTAGTTTAGGAAACAGGCAGTCAGTAGTTTAGGGATCAGGCGGTCAGTAGTTTAGGAAACAGGCAGTCAGTAGTTAAGAAACGCGTTCAGTACATTAGGAAACAGGCAGTCAGTAGTTTAGGAAACAGGCAGTCATTAGTTAAGAAACGCGTTCAGTACATTAGGAAACAGGCAGTCAGTAGTTTAGGAAACAGGCAGTCAGTAGTTTAGGGATCAGGCGGTCAGTAGTTTAGGAAACAGGCAGTCAGTAGTTTAGGGATCAGGCGTTCAGTACATTAGGAAACAGGCAGTCAGTAGTTTAGGAAACAGGCGGTCAGTAGTTTAGGGATCAGGCGGTCAGTAGTTTAGGAAATAGGCGGTCAGTAGTTTAGGAAACAGGCGGTCATTAGTTAAGAAACATGCGTTCAGTACATTAGGAAACAGGCAGTCAGTAGTTTAGGAAACAGGCGGTATGTAGTTTAGGAAACAGGCTGTCAGTAGTTTAGGAAACAGGCGGTCAGTAGTTTAGGAAACAGGCGGTCAGTAGTTTAGGAAACAGGCGGTCATTAGTTAAGAAACATGCGTTCAGTACATTAGGAAACAGGCGGTCAGTAGTTTAGGAAACAGGCGGTATGTAGTTTAGGAAACAGGTGGTATGTAGTTTAGGAAACAGGTGGTATGTAGTTTAGGAAACAGGCACTATGTAGTTTAGGAAACAGGTGGTATGTAGTTTAGGAAACAGGCGGTATGTAGTTTAGGAAACAGGTGGTATGTAGTTTAGGAAACAGGCTGTCAGTAGTTTAGGGATCAGGCGGTCAGTAGTTTAGGAAACAGGCAGTCAGTAGTTTAGGAAACAGGCGGTCATTAGTTAAGAAACATGTGTTCAGTACATTAGGAAACAGGCAATCAGTAGTTTAGGAAACAGGTGGTCAGTAGTTTAGGAAACAGGCGGTCAGTAGTTTAGGAAACAGGCGGTCAGTAGTTTAGGGATCAGGCGGTCAGTAGTTTAGGAAACAGGCGGTCAGTAGTTTAGGAAACAGGCTGTCATTAGTTAAGAAACATGCGTTCAGTACATTAGGAAACAGGCAATCAGTAGTTTAGGAAACAGGTGGTCAGTAGTTTAGGAAACAGGCGGTCAGTAGTTTAGGAAACAGGTGGTCAGTAGTTTAGGAAACAGGCGGTCAGTAGTTTAGGAAACAGGCAGTCAGTAGTTTAGGAAACAGGTGGTCAGTAGTTTAGGAAACAGGCGGTCAGTAGTTTAGGAAACAGGCAGTCAGTAGTTTAGGGATCAGGCGGTCAGTAGTTTAGGAAACAGGCAGTCAGTAGTTAAGAAACATGCGTTCAGTACATTAGGAAACAGGCAGTCAGTAGTTTAGGAAACAGGCAGTCATTAGTTAAGAAACATGCGTTCAGTACATTAGGAAACAGGCAGTCAGTAGTTTAGGAAACAGGCAGTCAGTAGTTTAGGGATCAGGCGGTCAGTAGTTTAGGAAACAGGCGGTCAGTAGTTTAGGGATCAGGCGTTCAGTACATTAGGAAACAGGCAGTCAGTAGTTTAGGAAACAGGCGGTCAGTAGTTTAGGAAACAGGCGGTCAGTAGTTTAGGAAACAGGCGGTCAGTAGTTTAGGGATCAGGCGGTCAGTAGTTTAGGAAACAGGCGGTCAGTAGTTTAGAAAACAGGCTGTCATTAGTTAAGAAACATGCGTTCAGTACATTAGGAAACAGGCAGTCAGTAGTTTAGGAAACAGGCAGTCAGTAGTTTAGGAAACAGGCAGTCAGTAGTTTAGGAAACAGGCGGTCAGTAGTTTAGGAAACAGGCGGTCAGTAGTTTAGGAAACAGGCAGTCAGTAGTTTAGGGATCAGGCGGTCAGTAGTTTAGGAAACAGGCGGTCAGTAGTTTAGCAAACAGGCGGTCAGTAGTTTAGGAAACAGGCAGTCATTAGTTTAGGGATCAGGCGTTCAGTACATTAGGAAACAGGCAGTCAGTAGTTTAGGAAACAGGCGGTCAGTAGTTTAGGAAACAGGCGGTCAGTAGTTTAGGAAACAGGCGGTCAGTAGTTTAGGGATCAGGCGGTCAGTAGTTTAGGAAACAGGCGTCAGTAGTTTAGGAAACAGGCTGTCATTAGTTAAGAAACATGCGTTCAGTACATTAGGAAACAGGCAGTCAGTAGTTTAGGAAACAGGCGGTCAGTAGTTTAGGAAACAGGCGGTCAGTAGTTTAGGAAACAGGCGGTCAGTAGTTTAGGAAACAGGCGGTCAGTAGTTTAGGAAACAGGCAGTCATTAGTTTAGGGATCAGGCGTTCAGTACATTAGGAAACAGGCGGTCAGTAGTTTAGGAAACAGGCGGTCAGTAGTTTAGGAAACAGGCGGTCAGTAGTTTAGGGATCAGGCGGTCAGTAGTTTAGGAAACAGGCGGTCAGTAGTTTAGGAAACAGGCGGTCAGTAGTTTAGGAAACAGGCAGCCAGTAGTTTAGGGATCAGGCGGTCAGTAGTTTAGGAAATAGGCGGCCAGTAGTTTAGGGATCAGGCAGTCAGTAGTTTAGGAAACAGGCAGCCAGTAGTTTAGGGATCAGGCGGTCAGTAGTTTAGGAAACAGGCGGTCAGTAGTTTAGGAAACAGGCGGTCAGTAGTTTAGAAAACAGGCTGTCATTAGTTAAGAAACATGCGTTCAGTACATTAGGAAACAGGCAGTCAGTAGTTTAGGAAACAGGCAGTCAGTAGTTTAGGAAACAGGCGGTCAGTAGTTTAGGAAACAGGCGGTCAGTAGTTTAGAAAACAGGCTGTCATTAGTTAAGAAACATGCGTTCAGTACATTAGGAAACAGGCAGTCAGTAGTTTAGGAAACAGACAGTCAGTAGTTTAGGGATCAGGCGGTCAGTAGTTTAGGAAACAGGCAGTCAGTAGTTTAGGGATCAGGCGGTATATAGTTTAGGAAACAGGCAGTCAGTAGTTTAGGGATCAGGCGGTATATAGTTTAGGAAACAGGCAGTCAGTAGTTTAGGAAACAGGCGGTCAGTAGATGGACCGACGCCAGGCGTTTCCTCAGCGTTAGTGGGCCGACTGACTCGGTTTTCCATGCGGGGTTTGTAAAGCTCTACTTCCTGTTCTTCTTCTTGAGTTTTAAAGGCGGTGTTTTGGTCGGACGGCCGGAGCCTAACTCAGTCCATCTTCTCCTTCTGTTTCAGGGGGGAAGGCGCTGCGAGCCCCTTGAACAGCAGGAGGAGACGGCTGGGACGCTCCGACCAGCACATAGAACCAGCTCACATGCTGGCAGGGCGCTGCGCTTACTGGGATCTCACTGGGATCTCATTGGGATCTCACTGGGATCTAATTGGGATCTCACTGGGAGCTCACTGGGATTTCACTGGGAGCTCACTGGGATTTCACTGGGAGCTTACTGGGGGCTCACTGGGAGCTTACTGGGGGCTCACTGGGAGCTCACTGGGATCTCACTGGGAGCTCACTGGGATCTCACTGGGAGCCCAGACTATTGAGGCAGCTGTTATTAGACTCTCCTTTCTGTCCTCCAGTTGAAGCTTGAACTGGAATACGTTTAGCACCAGATTTATTTTTGCTCGCAGTTGTTTGTATTTTAAATTTGCATATTTTCTGTTCAACAGAAAAATGTAGTAATTTACTGTTTATCTGAAATTATTGTAGATTTCTTGAACACATATATTAATTAGTAAATGTGTCAATTTTGACATATCTGAATTATTGAACGGCAGCTACGATGTGTGATGAAGCAGAATGCATTTCTCTGTATTTGTACTTGATTTATTATAGATAAGTGCATTAAAGTTTGAATTTTAAGGCGTAATCCTGGAGAGTCATTTGCGTTCAGAGATGTAAGAGTTTAATGCTTTATGAAGTGTGATAAACTTTCACAGGCTCAGAGGATCTGACTGTGGATCAGGCTCAGCTGTATTTAATATGTTCACTGCAGCAACTGGTTGACCTGTGGGAAAAATTCATCAAGATTCAAATGGTCAGAATTACAGTCCTGCTTTGAAATGAGCAGCAGCCATATTGGATTTTTATGACAAGGTTCATGAAGACCTTTTTAAAATACCAACATCTCAGGACATTACTTACAAGTTTCTCCACACATTTATATACAGTCGCATTAAATACACATGATTGCAGAGGAAGACTGGCATTGGTGCATTATTTCAGTGATATGACCTTTGACCTGTGGACTGTGGATCAAACCGGTCCTGGTTTGAAAGATGATGCAGCAGGCTCATCAGCACCTAAACGTTGGACCAGAACGAGAAAATCAGGTTCATAAAGTCACTGGCTGGTTATAAATGACTTTTATTAACAAAATGAGTAAAAAGATTATCAGGAACTAACAGCCAAAGATGAATTCACCATCAACATTCTTGAACAGCAGAACTATGCATCCAAAGTTAGACAACTTTTCTCCAGTATGCAAGAATTTATCAACAAAATAATTCAGCCTTCAGTTTTAACGTCTTATAGGGACGTCTTACAGAAAATTAACTTTTTGCATGTTTTTGTGCTTCTATTTGCGTCTCCACTACTTTGGTCCAAACGCAAACAGAAAAACAAAGTCACTAAGCTGGTGACTTTCAGCTAAACTCCTGAGTGAAAATGAAAGAATAATGAAAACTAACAAATTACCAACAGCAAAACTGGAAAACATGAACAAATGAGAATAAAACAGACAACAAGAAAATGGTGACTGACGTCGAAGTTCAGTGTGAAAGTTGAGAAACCAGGTTCATCCAACACACTGATCGCTGTGGGTCGCCTCCAGAGGTCAAAGGGCGAGAGGCGGGGTCACCTGGACAGGTCGCCAGGACAACACAGAGACAGACAGGACAAACAACCACACACACACACAGTAATGCATCGGCTCGACGCTATGAAGCTAACCTGCACACACACACAGAGACACACATTTGACATGTTCAACCAGTTGACAGGACAAGGCAGAAATGTTTTCAAAAAGCAATATTTCATTAATGAACTTAGTGAATTAAAAATCAATAACGTTTTGATTGTGTTGCTGCAGCCTGGCAGACTAAAGCATCAACATTGTAAAATGTACCTGCTTCTAACCAGACACAAAGCCTAACGTTGACCTCTGACTCCTCCTGCTGCAGCTTCCTCCAAACTGAAGCCCGACATGGTTCTGGAGGACATGGAGTCGGACAACGAGGGCCAGAACCGCCCCAAAGCTGCAGGATCCCAGGGTCCAGCGGGCGACCCAGCCCAGCAGGAGAGAGGGAGGTCCAGCTCTGTGGAGGCTCTGGGGAACTGCGCCGCCCCAACGGCCCCGCAGGCCCCGCAGGCCCCGCAGGCCCCGGCTTCAGACAGCGGGACAAAAACATCTCAGGAAGACGCAGAGACCCAGACGGGCCGCTGGACACCATTCATCGAAAGCATCAAGAAGGAGGCTGAAGGCGTGGCGCTGGCCTCCATGGAGGAACGGTGAGCCGGCACTGGTTCAGGAGGATTCCTCTGCAGTACACAGCATCCCTGTAATCCAGTGCATCTGCTGCAGCCTGCTGCAGGAGCGCATGGAGATGGCCCGCCTGGCTGAAGAGGTGGCCCGGCAGACGGCAGAGATGGCGGTGAGGCAGATGGCCAGCGAGGGAACCTCCATCAAACTCTCCCTGGAGAGCCAGGAGCTACTGGAGGAACCGGAGGCAGAGTGAGAACGTTTGCAGGATTTCATCTGGGACCAACATTATGAGGAGCCTGACTGACTGTTTTAACCTGACTGACTGTTTTCTGCTGCCAGATTGCCAGTAGCACCAGAAGAAGACAACAAGCTAGAGCCAGGAGCTGATGCAGAGTGAGTATCAGCTTATTTATTAAACTTCTCCATCGTCTCTGCTCTCTGCAGCTCCTTGTTCTGCGTTTGCTGCATCCAGAGGCTCTGGGAGGCGAGGACCGTGCTGAGGTTTTAAATTCTACCCAGTCACTAATGTTTGCCAGTGACTTATGTAATGCACCGGCTCGACACTATGAAGCTTACCTGAACTGTAAACTGCCCTCGACTGCAAAGAGAGAAGAGCTGAGCCGAACGAGGCAGCTGTTGATGTTAATGCAATATTTCGAGGCGCGGCCAAAACAAACTGAACGGTTTTGTTCCTCCGCTGCTAAAACTAAAACTCTTTCTGTTCACTGATTGGTCTGCTATCGGAGATAATCGAAGTGAATGGAAGAAAGCCCAGACTGAGATTTTTATTTGAGTGGAATTGCACAGAAAAGCGATGGCCAGGACAGGATCTTCTAGATCAGAGTTTATCTTCTTCTGAACTTATATTTCATCAAGTTAATTCGTCCTCTGTCTCATTATTCTGGTAAAACGTCGGTAGAAAATTAGAAAAATCTAGTCAAACTTAAAGTCAGATAGTTACACTTTTTCTACAGTCTATATAAAAATCTAATGTCAACTTTAAATGCCCATATTTTGCTGTTAGTGATTGGTCAAGGTTTTCTCATTGACAGATGATTTCAAAATAAAACCCATTTCCTTTTGATAGTTTTTTATCTTAAGGTTTACCCACATACTAGGACAAATAAATAAATAAATAAATAAATAAATAATAATACATTATTATTACGTCACCGCCGCTCTGAAGCAGATTTCTCAGGTCTCGCAGCTGATTTTGAAATCCCGCGAGCTTTGCTTCAGCAGCGTCACAAAACCTCGCCATAGCAACCATAGCTTCCCCTAGCAACCGTCCCCCCTCGCCCGCCCTCCCCACGGTTGCCCCGGTAACGGCCGCTCCTGCAGCTGCTGTCTGATCAACAGCAGCGAACCGAGCAGGTTCTGACCCGCTCCTCGGTCCAGCTGGTGGTTCTGATGCTGGGGGACATTGGAGGCGGGAATACTAACAGCTCGTCGGAGGAAGTGAGTACTGAGAACCGGTGATCGGTTCTTCCAGCCGGAACAAACCCAAACGGTTCCGACTGATGCCATCTTTGGTTTTCATTATCGACAAAATACAATAGAGAATAAAATATAAGAGATCAAACTGACTAATGAGAACAAGAACTGAAATAAGAAAGAAAAACATCGAGGTCAACATGTCAGATATTTTATAAAATTAAACTAAAGTCTTTATGGCTTTGGTCCTTTTTGAGTTTCCTAATGATGGGCGGCCATTAAACATCCCACCATGGCCTGTGGGATGAGGGGGGATGAACTCATAAACACTCAAAATAGAATCAAAAAGTTTCAAATAATCAAAAATAAGATTATTATATTTTAGCTTAATGTTAATGCCACAATATTGTTTGAATAAGTATTTCCTTTCAATTCCAAAACAGCAGAAAAAGAGGTGAAATAGTTTCTTTATCTGTTTTACAAAACATCTGTCCAATTTATTCCTACATTCTTTTATAAATGGGTTTGTTGGAAACATTCAAGGAATTATTTTGAAGTGAACTTCCTGGATCTGTAAATACTTGAGTTCACATCAAAGACCAGGTAACATTCATAAAGTTATGAATTCAATGAAACTGACAAGTTAGTCAATAAGTCAGTAATAATGTGAATATTATTTGAAGTGGTGCCGTTGGGCTGAGAAACTGTTCTGGATTCTCAGTTCAGTCGTTGGAACATTAAAAATCCATAAAGCTGCAGTTTGTAACTTTTATAAGAAATATTTTTTACATATTAGTTCAAACCGATTGCTACGAGACAGATCATCTGAACGGATCGATCTCCTCCCTGAGCTGCTGCCTGGAGAAATGAACCATTCAGATGCAGGAGCCGGGGCTTAGTGCCGTCAATCATTCTCATGTACTCGCTGCTCAAAGTGTTAATGGCAGAAAAAAGCTTACTGTTACAGGAAAGCCATTTATCTGCTGTGACTGGTGGCAATGCTAACTAGCCTTAGCATTCATGACAGGCTATGCTAGCTGCAGCATAGCAGAGAGCTGTGGGAAGGAGGGGAAGGCAGAGTGATTGACAGCGCGTAGACCCACCTCCTGGCTCTGATTGGTTTTTTCTAGGTAGCGCTGAGAGAAGGCAGAGATTATCTGTCTCAACATGGAGACAGTTTCAACAAATATGTAGAAAAATATTTCTTAAAGTTACATGCAACAGCTTTAAAGGAGTTGGACGTTTGCTGGTTTAAGAGAAAAGCTTCTAGTTTTCAGATTGTTTTGGATTCAATTAAACAAATTTTGTTGTCAGCTGTAAAAACAGGATTTGGATTCGTTTTGTTCAAAAGACTGTCTAAATTTCATAAATTAAATAAAAGTAAAGTCGACTTTTCAGTAAAAACCTCTGGATAAACCAGGTTCTACTTATTACGAAAGCTTGGTTATAAAAACATGAATACTTTATATTGTTTTGAATATTTTCAATTACAACAAAATCCTGTGTAATAATTTTAACCTGATTAAAAATAAAAAGTTTGCATCAACCAGAGGTCTGCATCATTTTTGAACTGCAGTTGGGGCCCCCAAAAAAAAATCAGTCCAAGGACCACCAGAGGCCCCGGGCGCCGCACTTTGAACCCCCTGTGTTCCAGTGTGTCCAGCCGTTCACTGAAACCTCAGTCTGCGGTTCTGTTCTGCAGAAAGGACGGGTCCGGGCTCCAGGACGAGCAGAAAGCCGAAGAACCGGCATTCCAGGAAGCAGGTAGAGACACAGCTGAGGAGGAGCAGGAGGAACTGGAGCCGGAACCAGAACCAGAACCAGAACCAGAACCAGAACCAGAAAAGCAGGAAGTGTGTGCAGCAACTGTGACGGAGCAGCCGCAGAAAGCAAACGATGCTCCGACTTCTAACACAGAAAAGGTAACGTGTTTTTCTCTCCATGGTTTAGCTCATCTTACTGGGATCATTTCTGGTTAACTGGGATCATTTCTGGTTAACTGGGATCGTTCCTGGTTAACTGGGATCATTTCTGGTTAACTGGGATCGTTCCTGGTTAACTGGGATCGTTCCTGGTTAACTGGGATCATTTCTGGTTAACTGGGATCGTTCCTGGTTAACTGGGATCATTTCTGGTTAACTGGGATCGTTCCTGGTTAACTGGGATCGTTCCTGGTTAACTGGGATCATTTCTGGTTAACTGGGATCATTTCTGGTTAACTTGGATCGTTCCTGGTTAACTGGGATCATTTCTGGTTAACTGGGATCGTTCCTGGTTAACTGGGATCATTTCTGGTTAACTGGGATCATTTCTGGTTAACTGGGATCGTTCCTGGTTAACTGGGATCATTTCTGGTTAACTGGGATCATTTCTGGTTAACTGGGATCGTTCCTGGTTAACTGGGATCATTTCTGGTTAACTGGGATCATTTCTGGTTAACTGGGATCATTTCTGGTTAACTGGGATCGTTCCTGGTTAACTGGGATCATTTCTGGTTAACTGGGATCATTTCTGGTTAACTGGGATCATTTCTGGTTAACTGGGATCGTTCCTGGTTTGATTCCAGACAATGTCTACGGTAATGTAGAAACGCTCTGATATTTTATTTATTATTTCCACTTCCTGCCGGATCGTCTTGCTTCCTGCAGGATGAAGATGCTTCTGGAGACGGCTGTGGAGGTAAACGGCATTTTGGTACATAGAAGATCAAGAGTAGAACCAGAACCAGAACCCAATGCTCTGCTCTGATTGGCTCTTCCTGTCTCTCTGTGCTCTGATTGGCTCTTCCCGTCTCTCTGTGCTCTGATTGGCTCTTCCCGTCTCCCTGTGCTCTGATTGGCTCTTCCCGTCTCCCTGTGCTCTGATTGGCTCTTCCCGTCTCCCTGTGCTCTGATTGGCTCTTCCCGTCTCCCTGTGCTCTGATTGGCTCTTCCCGTCTCCCTGTGCTCTGATTGGCTCTTCCCGTCTCTCTGTGCTCTGATTGGCTCTTCCCGTCTCTCTGTGCTCTGATTGGCTCTTCCCGTCTCTCTGTGCTCTGATTGGCTCTTCCCGTCTCTCTGCAGCGCCGGTCAGCTGTGATGCGTTTAAGAACTGTCTGATGCGTTTCCCGCCGACCTCTGAGTGCTTTGGCAACATCAACGCGTTCTTCAAGGAGAACGGCATCTCACCCCCCCAGCTGCCCCGCCCCCCCACCAGGCTCTCTGACCTCACCAGCTACCTGCCCTCTCTGCCCCCGGAGCTGCGCCACGAGTTCTCCCACATCCGGCTGACCCGAGTCCCGCGGAGCGTCGCCCAGAGCCTCACCCAGCTGCTGCCCGGTGGGGCCGCAGGGGTCCCGGAGGCTGCGGGGGGCCCCAGCCTCTCCGGCCTGGCCCACAGCCTGTCCTCCGTCCCAGAGAAGCTGGCCCAGCTGCCCAGCAGAACCCAGCAGAGCTTCCTGAACATCCGGAACCGCCTCAACAGCCTCATGCCACAAGATGCCTAAGAACCAGAACAGGAAGCAGCCGGACTTAGAACTCACCCACTTCCTGCAGCATCCCCCGGGCCCCCGTCCTCATCCTCAGCTGCCCTCCCCTTGCCCCTCCCCCCCCACCCTGCCCAACGTGCCCTCCTACCCCCGCCTACCGCCCATCGCCAGCCCGCCGCGCCCGCTCTCCGGCCTCGCTAACCCCGCCTTCTTCATCGAGGATGACTCAGGCGGACTTGCAGGTGAAGCCGCCTCAGGGGTCCAGGTGTAACCGCAGCAGGTTAGGGTTGGAGGTTGGATCAGTTTCTGCTGAAACAAAATGAGGAGCAAAACAGCAAACCAACTGAAAACCTTTCAAAATGTCAGAAACTACAGCAGGATACCAGCAAATTTAAACTGTTGGCAGGTCAAAAAATCATTCAGACTAATCAGAATATCATTAAAGATCCAAAACATGAACAGGGCTGCTGCCTTATTAAAAAGAAAAACTATTTTTATGTCATTTGTTCTCTATTTTGTTGGCCAAGTTTTTACCATCCTTTACTTCCTTTCAGGGGCCAAACAAAATCATTTCAAGGGCCACGATTGGCCCCCGGGCCACAGTTTGGAGCGCAAACTGTGGTCCGGGTTTGCGCTCCAAACCCGGGCCTCAGGGTTGTGGAGCTTCGTTTTTCTGCTTCGTAGAAAAACGAAGCAGAAAAAAGTTACAGATTTTATTTTTTTAGTTGTTCTGCAGAGACGCAGCAGAAGAAAACCTAAAGCAGCTTCAGGTCAGGATTAACGTTCAGGCTGGAAACTTAAAATCTGCTTCGTTCTGATGCCGCCTGGATCAGATGAGCGTATGAATATATTTTCAGTCTGAAATGTTTGGGTTTGTTAAAAACCCGACTGGAACCGGGTCTGGGTCAGGTTCCGACTCTCTGTATGGAACCAGAACCATGTTGGTCGGATCAGCCTGAATGACCCGGCAGAACCGGGTCTCTGAGCTGCAGCTGCACAAATCCTTCATGTGTTCATCAGGAAGACATGATGGAGGAGCACCTGAGTGACATCACTCATTACAAAGTTCATTCATTCAGACTAAAAAGTGAAACTTTATATCAGCAAACAGAAATAAATCTGTTAATTTCTAACAATATTTCAGTTTGACCTGAACGTCTCTGTGGTCCAACAGAGCCGAGCCTCAGCCTCCGGCCCGCGGTGAGCGTGGAGGATGTCGACCAGGAGGGAGGAGGAGGAGCAGGAGGTGATGAGAGCAGCAGCCCGGCCCTGGACCCGAAGCTCAGCACCCTGACGGTCCCCGTGGCCCCGGCAGGAGGCCGCCAGAGGTGAGGCGCCTGCAGACGGATTTCCCCGGTTTCACTCGTTTGTTTCTAGATTTGAAAGAAAGCCGCTCTTCCTCTTCTGGAGTTTAACAGAGGACTCTGGACTTGTTTCAGTTTTTCTGATCAGTTTCATCTGTTCTCCATGCAGCTGTGCTGATAAAACGATCTGAAGCTGAATCCGGATCTTCACTGAAACGTTGTGTTCTTTCTCTCCTCGCATGCTTGCGCTCCCAGTAGAGGAGATAAAGAGTAAGGAAGCTGCATGGGAGCTCTCTCTGTCCAGCCGTTAGATTTCCATCAGTGTTGCATAAATTCACAGACTCGGTGAATGGAAGTGAAACGTTTTGATCCAAAAGGAGATGAGTTCATTCCAGAAAACCACCGCTAGAGGATTCTCTGATAAAAATAAAATGTGTGATTTTGGACAGAAACGTTTCACGCTGTTGCCTCCTGCACTGCCCCCTGCTGTCCGTCTTCTGGCTCTGCGGTTTTGTTCTGCAGAAACAATCCAAACGTTTTGATTCCATCTGATCTAATCTGGACGAAACGATGCGCACAAAGCAGCGCTTCGCCGAGTTGATGCAGAACTGATGCTTGTTGCTGCGGCGACTTCTCTGTACGGCTTTCTGCTTCTTCCTCCTGTAAGCTCATCTTCATCATCATCAATAAAACCTGCATGGCACGCTGTGGGTCCTCTCTGTGTCTGATGCATGATCTGCTTGGTGCATGGCTCTGAGTGATTAACTCCATGTTCTCTGACATCACTCTGACCTCTGATCCTCTCTGACCTTTGACCCTTGTTCGTCCACAGCGGTGGGAGGAACCGTCGGACCGTCTGGACCAAGTCGTAAGCCCAACAATCACGTCCTTTGCTGTTTGTATTTGAATTAAGTCATGAATTAATTTAGTTAATTCATCCTGGTTGGGATTCTGTTTCTCACTGAAGGTTTTTAGAAAATAAATCCTTTAAATTCAATTACTTCACAGAGGGAAGAAACTCCTACTAAGATAGCATTGTATTGTTGCCAGTGGTCTGTTCGCCCTCCAGGACCCTGTCAGTGTTGGAGCATGCAGCGACCTTTGACCTTTCACTAGGCAGTGCCTGGTTCATGTCGTTCCGTCTTCAGCTGAGGGTTCGCTCTGAGACGATGATGGAAGGAGGCAGATTTAATCTGTCGATGGTCCAGATTAACGCTGAGGCTAATCGCATTTTCATCAAAAACTGTTATCAACGAAACAAGCAGCTTTTTCAATTTAAAAAACATTTTTTGCTGCTAAATTATTGAATAAATGTCAATCTGAGCTCAGCAGCAGATTATTTATAGTTTGTAATCTTCATGTTCTTCATCAGATTGGACCAAAGTTCATCTTTCCAGAGTTTCTCTGATCGTTCATGGATCTTCTTTACAAATCTGGACTGTGGATGCTAACATTAGCGTTAGCTGCTACATGGTAGCATGGAGATGCTATTTTAGGCTAGCTTAGCTTCTGAACAGAACAGCAGCCTTTTCCAGCACAGTGGGTCAATAGCAGCGGCGTACTAGAAACACAATACAAAAGTTCAGAGTCAGAACTTCTGTATGTAAAAAGAGACGCGATTTATTGTGTTGAAATCTTTAATGTGTTTATGTATTTAATGAATTAATCCAGTGGTTCCCAAACTTTTTCTGCGCCCCCACCCCCCATGGATTACAAATGGCTGTCTGGTTGAAACGACTGGGGGGGGCATCGACTTTTTGGGGGGCATAATGAATGTACGTAGCTGAAAATAGACACCAACATCGGTAGCCTACAAGCTACTTGTTAAGCTTAAGGTTCTGTATTGATGTTAGCTAGTCATCTTTTAGCTAACATTACCTGCATCCAGCTGCTTCACTCAACTCAGTCGGTTAGTTTGGAGGGAAAAACTGAAAAGTTCTTTGCGTTTTGCTGGTTTGTTGCCGTGATTCTAACACAAACCTACGTAGCTCCGCCCAGCAGCAGCAGGTCTCCTTCACAGGTGGAAACCCAGCGCGAGCGTCGTAGCGCTCATGTTGCGTTTAAAGGCGGCTCGGAAAAACAGGTTACAACATGTTAACAACGGATTAAACAGTTTTAACTGCTGATAAAAGTGACAGAGGACACAGATATGGGAAGTGGGGAAACCCCTAGTGTATCAAAATGACAGGAATAACAGAGAGTTGGCCATTCTAAGGTAAAAACCCAGCGCATATAGATTCATATTTTATTTGTTTCTCATCCAGACGGCTTCCCGCGCCCCCCCCTGCAATGACACGGCGCCCCCCTAGGGGGCGCGCCCCACAGTTTGGGAACCTCTGAATTAATCTAATGTAATGTGTTAAAGTCCCGGCTCTAATCCAGATGTCCTGCTGAAACATGACCCAGAGCTGTCAGCAGTTTATTTAGGAGGGATTTTCCTTCCTTAATATTAATGTAATTATGTTGCCAATAGCAACTGGCTAATATAAGGCTGTTCCACACGCTTACCTGAGCCGGGAGGTGAAGATCAGGACTCACCTGTTTTATCCTGAACGTCACCAGCAGAAACCTGCAGGCCCAGAGCGAAGATGATGATGATGAAGTCAGCATACCGGTCCGAGCCTGGCCCAGTGAGTCCAGTCTGTGCAGCGCCGACAGCATGTAAGAGCATTCAACCGCCTGCACATCCATCCTACTGTCCATCGTCCAGCAGAGGTTTGGCTATGAATAACTAGAAATAATTTCTGAGAGCAGTTATCAATAAAACTAGTAATTTAAAATGACTGGTCTCCACCTGATAATCAATACCTTATAGTTGAGTCTCGGTTATCGTTTCTCAGCCTGATGAGGTTTAGGTTTTATAAAAATTAAGGCCTCGGCTCATCACTTTGGCGTCATGTGAACATCGATCAGGGGCGTCAAAGTCATTTTCATTTTGGGCCACATTAAAAATCTGAATGTTCTTAAAGGGACGCTTGTGCCAGAATCTATTGATAAAACCTGTTAGGCTGTTAAAATATCAATAAACACGTTTGTTTCTCTTAAAATGAAATGATATTACACATCTTTTCACACTGATCAGTCCATCCAGGATTTTGTGATTGTTTTTGAAGTGTTAAGTTATATAATGTTAAATGTGACATTTCTTTAATTGCCCAATGTTTCTGGTCAATTTCGAGACAAATCTGCAGTAAAGTCAGAAAAAGATGTGTGGTCTCTTGATTTTGCATGAATTTTGCAGATTCATGAAAAACTGGAGTAACTTACTGATGTAACTTGGAGTCTAGAGGGCCACATAAAAAGCAACGGCGGGCCAGAAGAAGATGAAAGAATGATTAAACTAATAAACACCTAAGTTGTTTATCCTGAGGTGTTTTATCTCTGCCCAGAAACAACCTGCTATTGGACAAGGTTAGTCTGTGTAGCGAACAGTTAGCTGCTGGGCTAACAGCTTGCAGTGGGTTTCCGGCGGGAAAAAAGGACAAATTTATTTCTGCAAAATTATGAATAAAACCGGGATCAAGAATTAAGGAATTATTCCTTCAGCAGCTGGAAAAAAGTGAAATACTGTCACAGCAGCAAGGAGCAGCGAGCTCGGTGTTCGTCTGCTAGGAGACCCGGAGCTAACGCCGTGCAAGGCTGGGCGAGAGTCACAGGCCAGCCACACATCGTTCATCCATCTGTTCATCCATCTATCCCTTCATCCCCTGCTGGTTTTCCTCTTGTCCTCCAGGCTGAGGGAGCGCCCAGCCTCTGCTGCCAGTCAGACCAGTCAGACCAGTGCTGTGGTCAGTGAGCGACTCCAGGAACTGGTCAGGATGTTCAAAGAGAGGACAGAGAAAGCCAAAGAGAAGCTGATCGACCCGGACAGCTCCGACGAAGAGAGCGTCATCGCCGGTGAGTCTCCCTCCACACCCACACACACACACACACACACACACACACACACACACACACACACACACTTATATGGTCCTTCTGGTCAGCCCTGGCTCCACATGAGTTTAACAAGGGGGGCTGGGGGGGCATCAGCTTATTTTCGGGGGACAAAATGAATCTACGCAGGAATAATATTAGGGAAGTAAAACAAAAAGGTACAGTGCAGTAAAACTACTCTTATGAGGACCTTTTTCCAAAAAAGTTACTCAACTGAATGTAACAAGTTCTACCCACTTTTGAACAGACACCAGTAGCCTGTACTTGTTAACAAGCTTAGGGTGCTGTATTGGTATTAGCTAGTCATCATTTAGTTAATGTTAGCTAGTCATCTAGATGACGACGCATTCGCGCTTTTAGATAGATTTTTACCCAGAATGCAAATAGAAAAAACCGTGAGTGAGACGGTGACTGGGACTGACTAGTATATATTCCATTGAGGGAAAGTAAGTTTCACATCTGCTCAAAAGCCCCCTGGTGGTTGAAGAAAAATCCACATATAAACCGGAAAATACAATATATGAAAAATAACACTGAATGCTCTCTGGTATGACGTGGCGGGCCGGATCCGGCCCGCGGGCCGTAGCTTGGGGACCCCTGCCCTAGGGTATCAAATTGACAGGAATAACAGAGAGTTGGCAACGAACAGCTTCCAGGGGGTGTACAGCTGATCTGTGGGCAGGCAATGTCCCCCAGCACCCCCCACTCCGCCCCCAATGCCCGCCTTGCTGATGATGATCAGGCCCAGAGGTCATAAGTCAGCAGCAGCGTCTCATATCAGTGCAGGGAAGTTCTGGTCCACACCGAACCAGAACCAGAACCTCCACTGACTGCCATATTCCTACCAGCAGAACCCAGTTCCGGTCGGGTCGGGTCCAGTTGGTTCTGCCTGTTCGTGTTTCTCTGTTGTTTCTTCCTCAGCTGCCCCCCAGGGTGAGGAAGAGGAGGATGAGGAGGAAGGCAGGTTAGGAGGTCAGTGTGTCGGCAGGGTGTCTGGAGGAAAGCAGATTCGGTGGATCCGGGCCTGCTGGCCGATCCGATTCCCCGCCAGCATCGACCCTTTCACCAGTGAGAATCCCGCAGTACTTGCTGCCACCGCCTGGTTCTCCTCCTCTTCATCATGCGCGTCTGTAATCTGTCCCCAGACATCCTGTATGTTCTGTGGATGTTCCTGGTTTCTGCGGCCTGGAACTGGAACGTGTGGCTGATCCCGGTCCGCTGGGCGTTCCCCTACCAGACGCCCCAAAACGCCCCCTACTGGCTGCTGGCCGACTACACCTGCGACCTCATCTACATCCTGGACATCGCCGTGTTTCAGCCGCGCCTGCAGTTTGTCCGCGGAGGAGACATCGTGGTGAGGCAACCTCGGAATAATCTGAGATAATCTGGGAATGATTTGAGAATAATCTGAGATTATGTGATTACTGTGCAGTTCCATAATGAGCAATGTCTCATTTCTCTGATTCCACATTTTGTTTTATTGTGACAGTGTGACAAGAAGGAAATGAGAAAGAATTACATGAAAACGAAACGCTTCAAGGTAAACAGATCAGGACTAGAACAAATTTTTCATTCCATTTTTCGGTCAATTTTCTGTGAATTTTTCATGAAATTTTCAGTTAATTTTCGTGTGAATTTTCTGTGAATTTTTCCGTGAATGCTTCCTGACTCCTGCTTTGTTTTGCAGTTCGACGTGGTCAGCCTCGCTCCTTTAGAGCTGCTGTACTTTAAGACGGGCATCAACCCTCTGCTGCGGTTACCTCGCCTGCTGAAGGTCGGCTGCTGAACTGAAATGATGTGGAGATTCTCCTCTTCTCAAAACGATAGAAATGAAGCTGAGAGGTTTCTGTTGTCTGCAGATCAACTCATTTTTTGAGTTCAATGAGCGACTGGAGGCCATCCTGACCAAAGCCTACATCTACAGGTCAGCCTCTGGGAAACGCTCTCCCAGTTGCACAACAAACGAAGACAGAACGAAGTTCCAGCTCATTAGATGCATCCTGCTGCTGCGAAGCAAAACTGCCATCGATATTTGGTTCATCTACTTAATAATAATGATTTATTATTGATAAAGTTAGGGTCTCTTCAGGTGAATCAGGGCAACACCCATAAATATCTCTGTCTCTCATCAAGGCAGCAGAAAACTCCTCACGTCTGGCACAATGCATGCTGGGAGATGCAGTTTGATGAGTGCGTTAGTAAAATGGGAGGCGGTTCTGTGTTTCAGGGTGATCCGAACCACCACGTATCTTCTCTACTGTCTTCACTGCAACGCCTGCCTCTACCACTGGGCGTCCTCCTACATCGGACTCGGGGCCACGCAGTGGGTCTACAATGGGGTCGGCAACAGGTTGGGGAAGGTCACACTTTGCAAACTAAATGTTGAGCTAGCTCAGAGATCAATATTTAGTTTGGACTGGAGCTAAACAGTTAGCTTGCTAACTAAATCTTTTGAACTAAATATTTAAATAAGTTGGATTTATTAAGGTGGTAAACTAAATAATTAGCTCCATAAGTATTTATTGATATAGCTAACTATTTAGCTCCAAATTAGTTAGCTCCTAGCAAGTTAAATACTTAGTTGACATAGTAAATATTTAACTGGCTTGCTAACTAAGTATTTTTGATTGGAACTAAATATTTAGTAGGTAAACATTTAACTTACTAATTAAATATTTAAACTAAATTTTTAACTACATATTTAGTCAGCAAGCTAATGATTTAGCTCCAATCTAGTTAGCTCTGAGCTAGCTAAATACTTAGCCTACAAACACAATATTTAGCTAGCTCCTCGCTAAAATTTGGAGCTAAATATCTAGCTAGTGAATATTTTGCTTGCTAAATAAACATTTACTTTGAAACTGTGACATTTATAAATGAATGAATGACATGGTGAAAACATGACATTGAAAAATTACTCCCATATTTTCCTCCTTTAATGGACCAAATCATTGCTGTTG
The DNA here is from genome assembly GCF_051168715.1 of Poecilia mexicana. NCBI lineage: Eukaryota > Metazoa > Chordata > Actinopteri > Cyprinodontiformes > Poeciliidae > Poecilia > Poecilia mexicana. Next base: position 3,446,815 of record NW_028263375.1, read on the forward strand.
AGTTTTGACCTTTACAGACGGCAGCCTGTAAATATTTACTCATCCTCACCAGAGGTCCCAGCGTTTCCCGTTCTGACCGCTCTTCTTCTTCTTTTTCTTTTTCTTCTTTTCCTTTTTCTTCTTCTTCTTTTTTTTCTTCTTCTTTTTCTTCTCCTTCTCAAAGGGAAAACTGTTATTTAACAAGCACCTTATTTAATTATTTTTTAAATGTTTTGTTAAGAATCAAAAATCAAATCTCCTTCTGCTTCTTTCCTCAGTTATATTCGCTGTTACTACTTTGCGGTGAAAACTCTGATCACCATCGGCGGTCTGCCGGATCCCACCTCCCTGTTTGAGATCGTATTCCAGCTCATCAACTACTTCGTTGGAGTCTTTGCTTTCTCCATCATGATTGGTCAGGTAGGTGTGGTTGCTTAACTGCATTCCAGGTGTCAAACCAACAACTGCTGCCTTGCTCGTATGTCAGATGCGTGACGTCGTCGGTGCGGCCACCGCGGCTCAGACCTACTACCGCACCTGCATGGACAACACCATCAAATACATGACGTCCTACCGCATCCCCAAAGACGTCCAGAACCGCGTCAAGACCTGGTACAACTACACCTGGCAGTCACAAGGCATGCTGGGTAAGGAGAGCGCCACCTGTTGGTGGTTGGTGACCTGAGCTGCTGTTAATGCTTCACGTCTGGATGTTTGCTTCCAGATGAGCAGGAGCTTCTGACCCAGCTGCCAGATAAAATGCGTCTGGACATCGCTGTAGACGTCAACTACTCCATCGTGAGCAAAGTCCCTCTGTTCCAGGTGAGGAAGCGCTAAAGCCACCTGCCGGGTGTTAACCTGTGTCTGCTCATGCTGGTGTCATGGCTGCGGGTGTGAGGAACCAAAGTGTCTTCCTGCATCCCAGGGCTGTGACAGGCAGATGATCTTTGACATGCTGAAGAGTCTGCGCTCGGTTGTCTACCTGCCTGGAGATTACGTCTGCAAAAAGGTAAACCTCCCCTCTGAAAGCTAGCATGAGCAGCTAGCGTCATGCCTGACCGTGTGCTTGCTTCCTGCCCCCCAGGGCGAAGTGGGTCGGGAGATGTACATCATCAAAGCAGGGGAGGTGCAGGTGGTTGGAGGTCCCGATGAGAGGACGGTGTTTGCTACGCTGAGAGCAGGATCCGTGTTTGGAGAGATAAGGTACAGAAAACTGCAAGGTTTCATGAAACTGTAAAATCAGACACGTAGTCAGAGTGACTCAGATGAATGTTTCTGCCTGGAGTCGGACTGAAGCTGAAGACGTTCTGCCTGACCCAGTTCTGCTTGGGGAGTTGGAGCTCCTGCTCTCTGAGGAGTTATTTAATTATTTTAGTTTATATCTTTAATTCCTCTGATTCTTCATGTTCACCTTCCTTATAAGGACAAGTGGAAAAGTGAAAAACCTTTAATAAAAAGAAGTAGGAAACAACCTATAGAGAGTCAGATTAACTGGCTAGATGTGGCACAGTTCAGATTGTTTTTAGTTAATTCGGGTTTGTGTCATGTTGCTCTGAGTGCAGCCTGACAGGCAGCAAAGTCTGACAGGCAGCAAAGTCTGACAGGCAGCAAAGTCTGACAAGCTTGATGTTCCACCAAATCTTCTTCACTTCCTCCTGTTTGGACCGGCTTCCTGTCCTGATCAAGCTCTCTGGTTCTCAGTTTGCTAGCGGTGGGCGGAGTCAACCGGCGCACGGCCAATGTGATCTCTCATGGGTTTGCAAACCTGTTCATCCTGGACAAGAAAGACCTGAATGAGATCCTGGTCCACTACCCCGAGTCCAAGAAGCTGCTGCGCAAGAAGGCCAGGTTAGCATCCAGATTATCTTCCAACGCCTGCTGCATTCCTCCTTCACCTCTTTCTGTAATACCTTTTCACCACAGGAAGATGCTTAATAAGGGCAAAAAGCCTGAACCCAAAGAGGAAGCTAAGGAACCGGCTCCGGTACCAGCAGCTTCTCTCAAGTCCGAGACGCCCAGACTTCTGCGAGCGGCTCTGGAGATGACGGAGAGGTCGTCTGGACTGAAAGGAGCTCTGGCTCGGGTCAAAGAGAGGAGCAGCAAGTCCAGCATCTCACTGCAGGTAAACACCTCAGAGATAACTGAGGTGAGTTGTCTCCTCAGTTGTCAGTTGTCTCCTCACCTGCTAGCTAGCAGGCTCTTTTGTTAGCTGAAAGTCCCTTCCAATAGCCATCTTTAACTGTTTTATTGGGATTTATGAAACACAAAGTAGGGCAGATCTGGGAAGTTTTACAGTCAGAGCTACGATGTATGGCTTATACACTCCTGATCAAAATCTTACGACCAGTCAAAAAATTGCAAGAATTTGCGTTTTGCACTATTGGATCTTAAGAAGGTTCTAAGTAGAGCTTCACAATGTTAAAGGAAAAAATCAGTGCAAGAGACAAGAACTTTTGAGGAGGGAATTTTCGGAAAGCTGCATTTACACTCAAACATGATTTTTTCAGCTGATCAAAAGTTTAAGACCAAAGTCTTTAAAAGCCAAAAGCTGTGCAAAAATCTGGATTCCATGTCATTTTCTGTAGAGTCTTTATACTGTCAAGACCTCCTGATGGCAAAAGCAAAAAGCTCAGTGACTTTGAACATGGTAGGATTGTTGAGCTGCATAAGCAAGGCCTCTCACAACGTGCCATCGCTGCTGAGGTTGGTCGCAGTAAGACAGTCATTTTGCATTTTTTAAATGATCCTGAGAGTTATGGAACAAAAAAGTCAAGTGGTAGACCCAAAAAAATTTCACCAGCTCTGAGCCGCAGGATCCGATTGGCTGTCGGACACGGGATGATCCTCTACCCAAATTAAGGCCATTACTGGTGCTGACTGCAGCCCAATAACCATCAGACGGCATCTGCAAGAGAAGGGCTTCAGAAACAAAACACGTCTTCAAAGGCCACATCTTCTTCAACGCCACAAAACTGCCAGTTTGGACTTTGCAAGGGTCACCAAACATGGGACATCGAAAGGTGGAAGAAAGTTGTCTCCTCTGATGAGAAAAAATTTAACCTTGATGGTTCTGATGGCTTCCAACGTTACTGGCATGACAAGGAGATCCCACCTGAGATGTTTTCTACATGGCACAGTGGTGGCGCCATCATGATTTGGGTTTTCCTTCAATGGAACGATGGAGCTTCAGGTTGTGCAGGGGCGTCAAACAGCAGCTGGCTATGTGGAGATGTTGCAGCAGGCATCCCTCATGACTGAGGGCCCTCGTCTGTGTGGTAATGATTGGGTTTTTCAACAGGACAATGCTGCAGTTCACAATGCCTGCCTGACAAAGGAGTTCTTCCAAGAGAATAACATCACTCTTTTGGACCATCCTGCATGTTCCCCGGATCTAAACCCAACTGAGAACATTTGGGGATGGATGGCAAGGGAAGTTTACAAAAATGGACATCAGTTCCAGACAGTGGATGCCCTTCGTGAAGCCATCTTCAACACTTGGAGCAACGTTCCCACGAGCCTCCTGGAAACACTGGCATCAAGCAACGATTGTTTGAAGTCATCAACAAGAATGGTGGAGCTGCTCATTACTGAGTCCTTTTTTTGACACATTTTTGCTTTGAGGGTTTTCAGGGTTTTGCAGTTTTCAGAAAATTCCCTGCTCAAAAGTTTTTGTCTCTTACGCTGATTTCTTCTTCTAACATTGTGAAGCTCTAGAACCTTCTTAAGATCCAATAGTGCAAAATGCAAATTCTTGCAATTTTTTGACTGGTCTTAAGATTTTGATCAGGAGTGTATTAGAGCAGATTCATGGATTAGAATGGCCTAGTCAAAGCCCAGACTTGAATTCAGCAGAGAACCTGTGAGGAAAGATGTTTTATGAAGGTTTCAGTTTGCAGACGTTCAGAGCTGCTGGAAACGAGCCTGGGGCATGCTAGTGATGGACTTCCTGTAACAGTCCTGTCCTCCGTCTCTTCCAGCGGTCCCTCTCCGCCTCGCTGCGTCCTCCGGACCCCGTCCTCAGCCCCAGACCGGACCCAGACACGTCCCTCTCTGCCAGCTCCACGACGCTTCGCTCAGCTTCTCGGAACCCTGCCGATTTTCCTCCTGCGCAGCTGCAGCTGCAACGCGGCGCGGCGGGATGGGATGAGAGCGAGGATGAGTGGGATGAAGGAGGAAGAGGGGAGTGATTGGAAAGGTGATGAAGCTCATTTCATAGTTGACTGGTTCTCCAGAAATGAAAGTCTGGTCTTTGTTTTGTTGTTGTTTATTACAAGTTTACTAAAATAATAACTGGCCTTATAATAAGTGGAATCACTGCTGCAGCTTTAGCTCAACCTGAGACACTTTATTGATTTTCAACTCGAACAATATTAACATCAATGATGTCAACATTGCATTTTATTCTGTAAAATGATCTGTGAATATAAAATAACTATCATCAGTCTTTCTGATTATTGTCTCAATATGTTATCTACATTTTTACTTTCAATGCTTTATGCTCATTTTGTATAAATGTTTTACTCTGAATTTTAGATTAAACATATTTACTTAATTATACAATAAGCTGCATGTCCTGAGATATTAAAGCATTGTGATATTGCTGCTGTCAATATGTTTGATTTATTTGTGATGTAAGAGCTGTTTATTTTATATATATACATACAAACTGCATATAAAGTATTGCACTGACAACCGGTTTCTTTTCATTCCTGTTATTATGAGTCTTTGGTTTCTTACAATGTAATAAAATAACATTCTTTGTGAAAGGTTCCTCACCTAAAGTAACCCCTGTACAGAAATCTACATTTAATTACACTCAAAAACATGAAAATAGTGAGGCACACGTTTCTGTATTTCAGAGAAGGTACACTTAGATTTTATGTTAAAACGGCCTGCTATAACCTTGCCATGTCGTGACGTTGGAGCGTCACCTGTTGCCTAACAACGCAACCGCCAATCACAGAAGAGATTCCCTCAGCGTGGCGCGAAGCCCCGCCTCTTTGTGGTCAGCTGACCAAAGGGAGGCGAAGCAGCTTCCTGTGGAGACTGGCTGCGGCTCTGCGGCGTTAAAGGTGAAAAACGGCTTTTTTGTGATGTCAGGCGGTAAAGCTGCGCTTTATTAACGTCTCCTGAGCGGAAATCAATAGGGTTTATCAAAAAAATGAGAGGAGCCGCCATGTTTCCTGGTCTCTGAGGGAACTAGCTTCAGAGCTAAAGTTAGAGACGAGCGGAGATGATCTGAGTTTGCTAACATCGAGGCGATGGGAGACAGCGACGGAGAAGATGTTACACCTGAGCTTCCGCTGGAGGTGAGTCTGTGTTCCACTTCATTCAGCAGCAGGTAACAGGTGACCAGTTTCCACCTGCAGGGTTCAGCGGCAGTTCAGTAATAATTTATTCATCCCAAATTAAAGAAATTTAAAGTTTTAATCAGTCATATCATCAAAGAGTCGTTGTGGATGGAGATGCTGTGTGCAGGAAGGAGCTCCAGTCGCAGTCAATCTTCCAGCGAATCTGAATAAGCCTCTGACTGAAGGCTGCTGCTGCAGGACAGTCTCATGCTAATATGCTAACAGCCCAACATCCAGGGAGCAGAGACGATATTCCACGGCAACGTGATGACATCATCAGCTATTAGTAGCTCTACTAATCCAGCCTCTTTTCTACTCCTCTGGGATTTGGGGTCAAAGTTCACTTTTGAGACACTAATCAGCTACTCCCAGTTGTAAAACCATACCTTGTTGCCATGGTTACACATTATGACAACTGTCCTAAAGTAAAGGAGTAAAACTCTTTCCAGCTGCTCAGCATCCAGAATAACGAAAGGCATGCCCAGAGCATGACGCTGCCGCCACCATGTTTCACCACAGGGACGATGTGTTCAGGCAACATGATGTTCTCAATGTTTGTTTACAGTTTTGGGACCAGAGCAGCTCCTTCTGCACCATGGCAGGAGATTCCTTCTCATTTGTTTTACTGATGTTGTTGCTTCCTGTCCTCCAGATGCCAGGTTAGCACTGGAGCTAATTTAGCTTATCCATGTTTCTGTCGCTGCAGGTTCTGGTTTACGTCCTGACTTTTCTCCATGCCGCAGACAGGAAGGAAGCGTCGCTGGTGTGCCGCAGCTGGTACGCTGCCAGCCAGGACCTGCGCTTCCAGGTGACCCCGCCCCCTGCAGGTGAAGCGGGAAGCTGCGGCCTCCTCTAACCGCCGCTGTCTGTGTGCAGAAGGACGTGACCTTCAGCTTCCCGGCCTCGATGGCAGCGCAGGCGCTGGTGGGCCGCCTGGCCCGGCAGCAGCGCTGCAGCCTGAGGATCAACCAGCTGGACGGCTTCAGCGTCTCCAGGTCGCTGCTGCTGCAGGTAAGACCTGCTGGTCTCACTACCAGGTGACCTCTGACCCCAGGCTGAGAGGCTCCGCCCACCAGCGGCTGGTATGATCTACCTGCTGTTAAGCTGTAAAATCCACATTTTGGACTGATGAGGTTAAAGTTCAATGTACCGATGATGACATCATCATCATGGCGGCCGGAAAGGCAGCGCGTTGAAACCATGACTGTTAGAATTAAACTTGTGGAAACTGAAGATGGTTTGTTTCTGACAGAAATGTGAACATTAAAACATCTGCACTTTGACTAGGCCATTCCTGTGACTCGGCTTTGATCTAAACCACATCAAGTCGAAACAAAAGTGAGAAAAAAAAATACACCAAAGTTTTTTATTCCTGGTAGAAAATAAATCTGGTTTCAATTGGACATATTTATAAAACAGAATTTTCTACATTCATCAAATTAGATAAAAGCTGATTTGGCTGCAGCAAAGACGACTTTATAATTAAAGTTTGGTTATGAAAACACAAATACTTTGTATTTAATATCTTCCATTAAAAATAGAAAGTCTCCATCTGCATCTCTGAGCTGGACAGAAATTTGCATCATTATAGACCGCAGTGGAAGGGCCACAACTGGCCCCCAGACCACCTGTTGGGCCCCCAGACCGCCCGTTGGGCCCCCGGCCCCCCGTTGGGCCCCCAGACCGCCCGTTGGGCCCCCGGCCCCCCGTTGGGCCCCCAGACCGCCCGTTGGGCCCCCGGCCCCCCGTTGGGCCCCCGGCCCCCCGTTGGGCCCCCAGACCGCCCGTTGGGCCCCCGGCCCCCCGTTGGGCCCCCAGACCACCCATTGGGCCCCCAGACCGCCCGTTGGGCCCCCGGCCCCCCGTTGGGCCCCCGGCCCCCCGTTGGGCCCCCAGATCCCCCGTTGGGCCCCCAGACCCCCCATTGGGCCCCCAGACCCCCCGTTGGGCCCCCAGACCACCCGTTGGGCCCCCAGACTGCCCGTTGGGCCCCCGGCCCCCCGTTGGGCCCCCAGACCGCCCGTTGGGCCCCCGGCCCCCCGTTGGGCCCCCAGACCGCCCGTTGGGCCCCCAGACCGCCCGTTGGGCCCCCGGCCCCCCGTTGGGCCCCCAGATCCCCCGTTGGGCCCCCAGATCCCCCGTTGGGCCCCCAGACCCCCCGTTGGGCCCCCAGACCGCCCGTTGGGCCCCCAGACCGCCCGTTGGGCCCTCTGGTCTAAACCATCCCATAATATCCAATCAGCATGCTCAGCTCTGCCGCCTTCCCCTGACCTCTGACCTGTTTTTTGTGGCTCTTTGGAACAGTTCAATCCTCCTGTGTGTGAAGGTGTCGTTCTTCCTCGCTCCTCTTCCTCAGGTGGGCGAGCGTCTCGGCCCGCGGCTGGAGGGCCTGGCGCTGCCCGGCAGCAGCATCACGGAGGCCTCGCTGCTGGCGCTGCTACCGCGCCTCACCGCGCTGCGCCGCCTCGACCTGCGCGGCCTGGACAGCCTCTTCATGTCTGGAGCCTTCCTGTCCAGGGAGGAGCACCGGCGGCAGGTACGGCGGCCATGTTGGACGGGGTAGGGCGGCCATGTTGGAGGCCGACTGGCCACGTTCCCGAAGCCTCCTGTTGGCCTGCAAAGCCAAACGGTTACAGCTGCTGAGCTCTGCAGCTTAAAAAGATACAAAACATGAATAAACCTGATGAGATGTTAGAAAATAAAGTTGTGGAGATATTTCCCCTAAAGATGATTTTAAATCCGACATAAGAAACGTCTGATAACATGACACGTTTAAGTAAATAGAAAAACTTTTTACACTAACAGGAAATCTGAATACATGAGGAGTTACAAAATAAAATATGAAAGTTTGGTTTATTAAACCATTAATGACTTTTCACCACGTTTAGTTTCCGTCTGTCGCCCCTCAGCAGCAGGTGTTAATAATTCAATCTAAAATCAAAGCAGGGATCCAAGTTATTGATTATGAGTTAATCTAAACTGATCGATCATCAATGATTGATAAGCGGCCTTCTTAAAACCTGATTTGTCAGCAAAGCCGATCGTTTCTCCATAACTTGAAGAATAAATTTTATACTTTCATGATTTGTTGAATTTAAAAGAAGCACATCTTTAAATTTTAACATTATTTTATGTCGACTGTATTAAATGCAGTCAGAAAATTGTTTTTCTCACATTTTTGAATTTAGACATAACAGGAACATATTAAAATATTTTACATACATATATAATTTATATTATTTATGTTTAAAATATTAAAATAAATGTAAATATTTCTCTTTGCTTTGATGAAATTAATTTTTCCTTCTGGTTTCCTGTCCCGGTTCTGCTGCAGGTCCGCTCGGCTCTGAGCGGCCTGGAGGAGCTGGACCTGTCCGACTTGCGCTACCTGTCCGACCTCACCTTCACCCGGCTGACCGGCTGCACGCCGCACCTGCGCCGCCTGGCGCTGGCCGGCTGCCACATCGCCTTCGAGTTTGACCCGTACGGCGGCCGGCCGGCCGGCGCCGGGGAGGATTCGTCCGCCCTGCTGTCGCTGCGCAACCTGCGGCGCCTGCTGGTGGAGCAGCACGCCACGCTGCGGGAGCTGGACCTCAGCAGGACCGCCGTCACACCCCAGTCTCTGCGCGTCATCGCTCAGGTGAGCCGGGGGTCAGGCTTCAGGTCAGGGGTCGGCTCTGAAGAGGCTCAGTTCATCAGGCCGGTTACTAACGAGGGGTCCGGTCCAGAGACTAAACTAATCCTGTTAACCTGAAGCGATCGATCCGGATGAACTCGTTTAGGAATCAATCACTGAAGAACAGAAACTCAGAAAAAGTTGAAATAAGAACCATCAGCAGAAATGATAGAAACCTAAAAATCAAACCTAACGAATCACCTCCAGATATTAGTCAGTTAATCAATAATTGTTTCATCATCCTTTGCAACTAATGATTGCAAAGGATGAAGTTAAAAACAGCTTCACTAAAGGAAGCTGTTTTTAACTTTCAGGCAAAAAATGTAGATTTTTCAGAATTACAAAAACAAATGAAATGATTTATTTGGATGTTTTTCTAATGCATAAAATAAGTTTAGTTTCTTCTTCTCCCCTGCTTATTTAGAGGAATGTTCAGCGCCATGTTTATTAAAGTGGCGTTTATCTGTCAGGAATGCTCCGGCATGCTTACTGGTGCAGAACCAGTGTGCTTACTGGTCAGAGTGTGTTGCAGGTGGACGGTTTGGTTCTGGAGGAGCTGCGGCTGCAGGGCTGCAGGGAGCTGACGGACCGCTCAGTGGAGGTTCTGCTGCAGCGGCAGCGCAGCCTGCGGCGGCTGGACGTCGGCGGCTGCACGGAGCTCAGCAGCCGCTCGGTGCAGGCGGCAGCGCGCGGCCTGCAGGCGCTGACGGAGCTGTCCCTGTCCCGGGACTGGAGGATCACTGAAAGAGGTCAGGCAAGGTCGTCGCCCAGGAACGCCTGGTTCGGTTCTGATCGGTTCTGATCAGGCCTTTATGGGTTCTGATTGGTTCTGATCAGGTCTGGCCGAGCTGCTGTCTCTGCCCTCCCTCCGGTCTCTGGATCTGTCTGAGTGTCTCCATGTCAGCGGGGTGGAGCTTATCAGCGGCCTGACTCCGCCCAGCGCCACCCGGGCCCGGCTCAGGGTTCTCAAGCTGAGGGGCTGCACCTACCTCAGGGTCAGTGGGTCAAAGGTTCTGCTTCCTTCTGCGGGGAACCGACCAATCAGCCGCTCTCTCTGCAGGACACAGCGGTGTTGTCGCTCTCGCAGCTCCTGGCGGACTCCCTGCTGGAGCTGGACCTGACGTCCTGCGTCAACGTGACGGACCTGTCGGTGTGCGCCATAGCCACCTACCTGCAGCGGCTGCAGGTGCTGCGGCTGGGCTGGTGCAGGGAGGTCAGCGACTGGGGTCTGCTGGGCGTGGCGCAGGAGAGCCGAAGTGAGCCGCATAACGGGACGGTGAGACCGCGCCCTGCAGCCACGCAGCAGGCAGGTGCTGCGCCTCTGATCACTGCTGCTGTGGGTTTCTCAGGGAGACGGCGGCCCCAGCTTCACCCGGACGTTTGGCAACATGGGCTTCTTCCAGCCGCCCCGTATGCCGTTTGAGGAGCGCCCCAAGCTGGTGACGCTGAACCAGCTGCAGCAGCTGCAGCAGCAGCGGGCCGGAGCGTCGCTGCTGCAGCTGCAGAGGCTGCAGGAGCTGGACCTGTCGGCCTGCGCCAAGCTCACCGACTGCAGCATCACGCAGGTGAGAGGAGAGCTAGCCTTGATGGGTTAGCATGAGCGGGTTAGCATGGTCACATGATCACAGGAACCAGTCTGGAGGCTAAACTGTTCCAGAATCAAAGGGTTTAGAGTTTAAACTTTAGAATCTCCCAAACAAACCGTCTGCAGCCGACATTTAATCTGATTTAAAGTCCCAGTGAAATGAAAAACCAGTTTTTCCAGAGTCCTGGCCAAAATGCAGCAAAACGTTCAGTTTCATTTTAATAACTAAATGTTAGGTAATAAAATATAAATATAACTTGCAGCTTCCTGCATGTTTCACTACAAATGCAGCCCAGGATTCCAGGAAGTCAGTGTTTCTGCAGTTTTCCACTTTTCTGCAAGTTTGTTCCAGATTAGAAGAGTAGAGAAACTCCATGTTAGTTCTGGTTCTGAGGCAAACCAGAACCAGAACCAGACTCTGTGGTTTTTCCCCAAACTACGGCCCGTGGAACCGGCCCACCTCCACATTTGGTCCGGCCCCCTGAACAATACCAGAGAGCATTCAGATTTTTTTTTCATTTATTGTATTTTCCGGTTTATATGTGGATTTTTCTTCAACCACCAGGGGGCGCTTTAGCAGGAATGTGTCCTGTAAACTGTGGGTGTTTTGTTTTGCATGGCGCATTGCTGCCATCTGTTGGACTCTTAGGGAACTGCTTGACTTTTATGTTATTTAATCAGTTCGGTTGTTTGCTAGCGGTAGAGCAGATGAACACGTGTCTGTTATGAACGCCGCCTGTAAGTAGCAGCTTATACTTCAAACCGAGCCTTTATGGTAACATATGAGAAATTAATATGTTATAGTTACATTCCCTCAGTGGAATATATACTAGTTAGTCCCAGTGACCATTTCATTCATGGGTTTTGCCCATGTGCTTTCTGGGTAAAAAAAATCAATGGAGAAACCCCCCTTCCCCCCCCTTCTCCCCCCCCAAAAAATTTCCGGCCCCCCAACAGAGAAGGGAAAAGTTATGTGGCCCTCATAGGAAAACGTTTGGGGACCACTGCCTTAGAATATTCCTGTTTTCTACAAACAGTTACAAAGTTAAATCTGTGACCTATGACCTTCAGCCGGTACTTCCTGGTTCCTGTCCCAGGTGGTCCGCTTCCTGGAGCTGCAGCGTCTGTCGCTGTGCATGCTGCCGGAGCTCAGCGACGCCGGCCTGGCGGCGGTCGGCCGCAGCTGCCGCAGCCTCACCAGCCTGGCGCTCAGCCACTGCCCCGGCATCAGCGACAGCGGCATGGCGCAGGCCGCGCCCTTTCTGCAGCGCCTGCAGCACCTGCAGCTCGCCTGCTGCAGCAACATCACCGACAGGTAGGGGGCAGTCCTCCTCACATGACCTCTGACCTCCTGCAGGCTCTGCCTCTGTGGCAGGCCGGTTCCAGCTGTCTGAAAATGACATCATCATTCTGAATGAACCACCAGGTTCTCTGAAGTGTTACACATCTGTAATTACATCAAAATATCTAGAATGTAATTATGAGAAATTAATTATGACTTTTAGATTCTGAATTAGGAATTTTTTCAACAGGCCCGCTTGAGATGCCACTGAGCTGCCCAAGCAGCTGCCTGCAGGATTTTGGGTTTCCTGATCAAAATATTGAGAAAATGCTTCAGAAATCTGGAAAGAATTTCTTGTTTCTTCTCTTCTGACAAACATTTCAGTGGCAAAGTCTTTGAAGCGTTAAAACCTGTTGACCCATCAACAGGTTTTAACGCTGTTAACCAGCTGAAAACAAGGCAACCAAAAATCCTTCCATCTCACTTTCAAAATGTTAAATAAATCTGTAAGGTTTTGACAGAATAATCCTGACCAGTCAGAATGTTGGTCCAAATGCAGAAATAAAAATTAAATATTGAATTCATTTAGAGAAAAAGCTCTAGATCATCATGATTTTCCTTCAGCAGTGGAGTCTTGTGCAGTGAATATAAATGTAATATTTACCATTTAACTTTGCTCCAGTTGAATCTTATGTGTCTGCTTTCTAAAAATACATTTACAATCAATCACATTTTATTTGTATAGCACACTTCAGCAGCAAGGCATTTCAAAATGCTTTACATCATTAAAAAACAGCATGTGGCATTGAATAAACAGTATGAAAGAGAAAGAGATTTTGGAAAAAAAAAAAAGAAAGAAAAAGATAAAAACATTAAAACCCGCCCCATGTCCTTATCTGGGACTCTAACCCTAATTTAGCCTTAAGCAGCTCCAACCAGGTGGGTTTTAAGTTGAGATTTAAAGGCTCTCAGTGTTTCAGCTGTTTTACAGTTTTCTGGAAGTTTGTTCCAAATCTGTGGTGCATAGAAACTGAATGCTGCTTCTCCTCGTTTGGTTCTGGTTCTGGGGATGCAGAGCAGAACCAGAAGATCTGAGGGGTCTAGACGGTTGGTACAGCAATAACAGATCTTTATGGTATTGTGGTGCTAAACCGTTCAGTGATTTATAAACTAACAACAGTATTTTAAAGTCTATCCTCTGAGCTACAGGGAGCCAGTGTAGGGACTTTAAAGCTGGTGTTATGTCTCTATCTTCCTGGTTTTAGTGAGAACAGCAGCAGCAGCTTCTGGATCAGCTGCAGCTGGAGGATTGATTTATTAATCAGACCTGTGAAGACGCTGCTGCAGGAATCAATGCGGCTGAAGATAAACGCATGGATGAGTTTCTCTAGATCTCGCTGAGACATCAGTCCTCTAATCCTGGAGATGTTCTTCAGGTGATAGAAGGCCGACTTTGTGACTGTCTTTATGTGGCTCTGAAGGTTCAGGTCAGAGGTCATCACTACTCCCAGGTTTCGGGCTGATCGCTGGTTTTCAGTTGTAATAACTGAAGCTGAGCATTGACTCTAGTTCGCTCCTCTTTAGGTCCAAAGATAATAATTTCAGTTTGTTTCTGTACAGCAGGAGAAAGTTTTGGCTCATCCACACATTTATCTGTTCTAAGCATCTGTTCAGTGACTGGATGGGGTCAAAGGTCACCTGGTGACATCACGATGTAGAGCTGTGTATCATCCACGTAGTTATGGTAGCTGATCTTATTTCCTGTTATAACCTGAGCCAGTGGGAGCATATAAATATTGTAAAGAAGGAGTCCTATGATTGAACCTTGGGGTACCCCACATGTGACCTTTGACCTCTCTGATGAGAAGTTTCTGACTGAATCAAAGAAATCCCTGTTCTTTATGTAAGATTCAAACCAGTGGAGCTCTGGACCGGAGAGTCCGACCCAACTCTCCAGTCGATTCAGTAAAATGTCCTGATCTGCACTGAGGTCCAACAGAACCAGCACTGTGGTTCTCCCACAGTCTGTATTTATATGGATGTCATTGAACACTTTGACTAGGCCGTCTCCGTGCTGTGGTAACCATGGAAACCAGACTGGAAGGAGTCAAAGCGATTCATTATTGTTAGGAAGTTAGTTAATTGTTTAAAAACTGCTTTTTCAATAACTTTGCTGATGAATGGGAGGTCAGAGGTCGCCCTGTAATTCTGCAGCAGTGATTTGTCCAGATTGTTCTTTTTTACCAGTGGTTTGATAACTGCTGTTTTCAAAGCCTGGGGGAAAACACCTGAAGACAGCGATGAGTTACTATTTGGAGCAGATCATTAGCAACGACAGGCAGGACTTTCTTAAAGAAATGTGTGGGTGGGACATCCTACATATGGACCAGTATTGAGCTACAACAGGCCTAGCAACTACGACAAGCAGCCGCCGACTTCATTTTCGCCGTAGAAGAAGAAGCGCGCGTTGCATGCTGGGATAGTTGTCAGAACGCTGGTTTGTTAAAGTTTGACTGACCTATCTACCTACTGACCGTCTAGAATCAGGTCGTCTGCAGGTCGTTTAGCACCAGGTTCTCCACCAACATGCTGTGCGAACGCAGAAGGGTGACCATCATCCGGCCGCGCCCCGGCCCCAGAAGGCTCTCCTCGCTGACCGGAGTCGGACTGTTTTGTTGACATTCACTTTAGTGCAGCGCCATCTAGTGGATGCATAACGTAACTCCAGCCTCTACTGTAGCATCTATTCTATGTGCCTTATAGTGGCACATTGGAAAATACGGTAAATGTTTCTGCTGTGTTTTCTGTGAAAGAACGTTTTGTGACAGTAGCTGTTTGTCCAAGTGGGTTAACGGATAAAGAACATTCAAAGATAACAGGAAGTGATCCGACAGCCGACATCAGTTACAGAGACATTGGAAATAGTCACACCCTCACTGATAACCAGGTCCAGTGTGTGTCCATGAGTGTGTGTTGCTTGTTTGACATGGTGTGTAAACCAAAACTCTCTAATATATTAAGGAGCTTTTTTGCCCCTCGGTCTTCAGGTTGTCAACATGAATGTTTAAATCAATGACAATTATTAAACAATCATAATTAATGCATATGAGAGATAGAAGCTCATTCAAGTCATAATTTATCTGAAATACGTTTCAGTAATTAATTGTAGATGTGAAGAATTAAAGCCTCCATATGTAAATCTGATGTCATTCATACCTGTCAGATAACTTCAGATATGAACCGGTTTCAGAATGTAGATGTCGTGAAGCTGATTTTATGCTAAACTGGCCTGCCGTACTCCCTGTCGTCTGCAGGACGTTGCACCTGCTCATGCAGCACTGCAGACGCCTGAAGACGCTCGACGTGTCCAGATGTAAAAACATCTCCATGACGACGGTGGACCTCCTCCAATCACAGCTGCCGTTTCTGGAAAACATCCATCACAAGCTGATTGGTGCGGCAGACCCGATGCTGACTGCCTGAAGCTGCAACTGAAGCTTCCAGACGCACTGAGTTTTTATTGCTTATTTAAAACCAGAGAGGAAATGATGTGAAGATTTATTTAAAATGATTTCTATGAATGAATGTAGAAACTCAGAGCAGCAGGATCTGTTTAGAATAATAACTTAAAGTTTATGAATTATTTTCTGATTCCGTTAACGAGTCTGTTTATCAGATCAGTGTGTCTGTTGACCTTTGACCCAGCTGGCCAGCCGGTTCTGGCCATGACAGCTCAGGATCCCGACGCTCCTCCTGGATCAGAACATTCCAGCCGCTCTCTGCAGCGCTTCCTCCACTTCCTGTTCCGACTCAGTACTTCCTGTCAGCTCAGAGAACCTGGGAACTCAGTTGATCATGAATCGCTGCATAAGTGAAGGAAACGTTCTGGTTCTGATCCGTCTGCAGGAATCAGCTGAAACATGATTTCAGTTTCATTGATGAACTTTTGGTGAAATGAAGAAAATCCAGTGAAACTGCAGCTTCAGATTTTATTTTTACTGGATTTGATAAAAATTCCTTTGATGCTTTTTCTACTATGCTGTTTGTTTCTTCTGCTTTACTAACATCCAGACTAAAAGATGAAAAATAAAGTAGGTTTCTAATTCAAACTGTTTATTGGTGTAAATTCATAAAAAGCATTAAAGTGAAATCAGTTGAAATGAACCGACCGAAGCCTTCAGTCACGTACCGAAACGCCGCCTCGCTTAGAGTCACAACACGTCGTCAGCATCAAACAGGAATAATCAGATTTGGTACAAAATCTGTTGAAACTGATGCAAAAAAGCTCCACAGTTACTGAACCGCATAGAAATAGAACAACAGTTTGAGTCGCTGCAGCACCAGAACCGTTTTCTAAAAGTCTGGAGCGTTTGGGCCGAACTGGAGCGACGCAACGATTCTCTGAATGTCAAGACACTTTAAATGCATCGTCACACAAGCAGCCGCACTGCTGAAGCAGGAAGAGCAAGGGAAAACCAGGAAGTACCAGGAAGAGCAAGGGAAAACCAGGAAGTACCAGGAAGAGCAAGGGAAAACCAGGAAGTACCAGGAAGAGCAAGGGAAAACCAGGAAGTACCAGGAAGCACCAGAGTCTCCTGGCAGCTGGAAACGGGTCAGCTGCTGCTTTCTGGATTAAAACTGGTTCTGCAGGAAGATCTGGATCGGTTCAACGGAACCGCCCTCAGTAAAGAGCTGAAATCTGTCAGATAAGAAGAGCCGGGATGGATGGGCCAGAGCCCGTCCAGATTCAGAGCCCGTCCAGAACCAGAGCCGGCCTACTGCTCCGTCTGGCTGAAGTCGTAGCAGAAGTGGTAGTTGCTGGGCGGTTTGGGCACGGCGGGGGCGCTGTCGGGGATGGGGACGTTCTCCAGGTCCAGGAGGCGGAGCTTAATCTCCATGGACAGCAGGATCTCCAGCTCGCTGCGCATCGACTCGCTGCTCATGTCCCGGCCCAGCAGGACGCTCAGTCCATCCGTCCACAGGCAGAACTGACAGAACCGACATGTCAGGACCAGCAGGGGGCGCAGGCACCACAACGAGGATCGGTCATACTCACGTCTGTCCTGGAGGGGGCGATGAAGTTCAGGCTGCACTCCTCCACATCGTAGGTTATGCTGAAGGCCAAATCCAGGACTTCCTGCAGCAGAAGAAACGACTGATTTAACTCACCGTCTGACAGCAGGGACACCAGAGAAGAAGAAGCAGACTGACCTTGGTCTGCTTGCCCTTGTTCTCCTTCATGTGAGGACAGTCCTTCCCGGTCAGCAAACCTTTGATATCTGCCACTGGGACTGGAGGGAGGATCAGAGGAACAGCCAATGAAACGGCAGGGCGTCGCAGGACAAACTGATCAATTCAATCCAGTAAATAGATCCTTAAATGTAGGATTTAAGGATAGCAGAGAAGCCTCCAAAGCTATGACATCATCATCTGGGCTGTCCCTCATTGGTTAAAAAGGGAGTGTTGTAGCCTATTAAGAATTAGATTAATTTATTATATGCTAAATAATTAATGTTATTGATACAATGGTAGAGCTGTTTTTTTTTTTTTCTGGGTCGCTCCTGCTGGTTGATCTGATTGGTTGGTGAAGGAGTGAAACTTTTTCTTAACGTTTATATTTAAATTTTTGTATGAAGTCAGCTCAGAGAATATTTGTTATTTTTATAGGTAAAGAAAACTGTTTTTTATTTTGAGTCCGTCGAAAATCTCCTGAGAAACGACTCTGGCATTTTAGTTTTTTGGACCTTATTATGATGCAAGAGTCGCCACCAGAGGCCGGGATCGTACTGATGTTTTATCAGACACCAACCATTTGGTGAGACGTTTGGTTGTGTTTTAACTTCAGGCCAGTGTATGTAAACTTCTGGCTTGGTCTGTATTTTTCGTGTAGCTCTGCCAGAAGCCAGCAGCTGGTGATTATCCTCCAGCCGCATCCTGACCTGCTGCCACTCACAGCAGCAGCTGGACTCACTCTTGTCCTGCAGCGTCTCGATGGCCGGGTTCTCTGCGTCTTCCTCCACGTCGCCGTAGTGCAGCATCTTGTGATTGGGCGACAGGCGGCAGTACCACAGTTTGTCTGAGCGCAGCAAAGGAAACGCTGATTAGTACTGATCTACTGAAGGCCATGAGGCCAGCAGCAGGCTCCACCCACCCTGCCGCCGCCGGCTGCTGAGCTTCCTGAACATGGTTCCCTGGCAGAGCCGGTTGAGTCTCTGCTGGCGGATCAGCTCCAGCAGCTCCGGCTTCAGGCGCTCCTTCAGCTCTCTGCAGCACAAAATGCAGCACAAAACAGCTTTAACAGTGCAACCCTGCTGTGTGACGTGGCGGCCTGACGCTGCGCTGTGATGTCGTGGTGTGACGCTGCGGTGTGACGCTGCGGCCTAATGCTCTGGTGTGGTGCTGCGGTGTGACGCTGCGGCGTGGTGCTGCGGCGTGGTGCTGCGGTGTGACGCTGCGGTGTGACGCTGCGGCGTGATGCTGCGGTGTGACGCTGCGGCCTAATGCTCCGGTGTGGTGCTGCGGTGTGACACTGCGGCGTGATGCTGCGGTGTGATGCTCCGGTGTGGTGCTGCGGTGTGACGCTGCGGCGTGATGCTGCGGTGTGACGCTGCGGCCTAATGCTCCGGTGTGGTGCTGCGGTGTGACACTGCGGCGTGGTGCTGCGGTGTGACGCTGCGGCGTGATGCTGCGGTGTGACGCTGCGGTGTGACGCTGCGGCGTGATGCTGCGGCCTAATGCTCCGGCGTGGTGCTGCGGTGTGACGCTGCGGCGTGATGCTGCGGTGTGACGCTGCGGTGTGACGCTGCGGCGTGATGCTGCGGTGTGACGCTGCGGCGTGACGCTGCGGCGTGATGCTGCGGTGTGGTGCTGCGGTGTGACGCTGCGGCGTGATGCTGCGGTGTGACGCTGCGGCGTGACGCTGCGGCCTAATGCTCCGGTGTGGTGCTGCGGTGTGACGTTGCGGCCTAATGCTCCGGTGTGGTGCTGCGGTGTGACGCTGCGGTATGACGCTGCGGCCTAATGCTCCGGTGTGGTGCTGCGGTGTGACGCTGCGGCCTAATGCTCCGGTGTGACGCTGCGGTGTGACGCTGCGGTGTGACGCTGCGGCCTAATGCTCCGGCGTGATGCTGCGGTGTGACGCTGCGGTGTGACGCTGCGGCCTAATGCTCCGGTGTGGTGCTGCGGTGTGACGCTGCGGCCTAATGCTCCGGTGTGACGCTGCGGTGTGACGCTGCGGCCTAATGCTCCGGTGTGGTGCTGCGGTGTGACGCTGCGGTGTGACGCTGCGGCCTAATGCTCCGGTGTGGTGCTGCGGTGTGACGCTGCGGTGTGACGCTGCGGCCTAATGCTCCGGTGTGGTGCTGCGGTGTGACGCTGCGGTGTAACGCTGCGGCCTAATGCTCCGGTGTGACGCTGCGGTGTGACGCTGCGGCCTAATGCTCCGGCGTGATGCTGCGGTGTGACGCTGCGGTGTGACGCTGCGGCGTGATGCTGCGGTGTGACGCTGCGGCGTGACGCTGCGGCCTAATGCTCCGGTGTGGTGCTGCGGTGTGACGTTGCGGCCTAATGCTCCGGTGTGGTGCTGCGGTGTGACGCTGCGGTATGACGCTGCGGCCTAATGCTCCGGTGTGGTGCTGCGGTGTGACGCTGCGGCCTAATGCTCCGGTGTGACGCTGCGGTGTGACGCTGCGGTGTGACGCTGCGGCCTAATGCTCCGGCGTGATGCTGCGGTGTGACGCTGCGGTGTGACGCTGCGGCCTAATGCTCCGGTGTGGTGCTGCGGTGTGACGCTGCGGCCTAATGCTCCGGTGTGACGCTGCGGTGTGACGCTGCGGCCTAATGCTCCGGTGTGGTGCTGCGGTGTGACGCTGCGGTGTAACGCTGCGGCCTAATGCTCCGGTGTGACGCTGCGGTGTGACGCTGCGGCCTAATGCTCCGGCGTGATGCTGCGGTGTGACGCTGCGGTGTGACGCTGCGGCCTAATGCTCCGGTGTGGTGCTGCGGTGTGACGCTGCGGCCTAATGCTCCGGTGTGACGCTGCGGTGTGACGCTGCGGCCTAATGCTCCGGTGTGACGCTGCGGCCTAATGCTCCGGTGTGGTGCTGCGGTGTGACGCTGCGGCCTAATGCTCCGGTGTGACGCTGCGGTGTGACGCTGCGGCCTAATGCTCCGGTGTGACGCTGCGGCCTAATGCTCCGGTGTGACGCTGCGGTGTGACGCTGCGGCCTAATGCTCCGGTGTGGTGCTGCGGTGTGACGCTGCGGCCTAATGCTCCGGTGTGACGCTGCGGCCTAATGCTCCGGTGTGACGCTGCGGCCTAATGCTCCGGTGTGGTGCTGCGGTGTGACGCTGCGGCCTAATGCTGCGGTGTGACGCTGCGGTGTAACGCTGCGGTGTGACGCCAGTGTGACGCTGCGGCCTAATGCTCCGGTGTGACGCTCCGGTGTGACGCTGCGGTGTGATGCTGCAGGGACTGACAGGACGGGCGGCGCCAGCGTCTCCTCCTGGTGCAGCCGCTCCGTCTGCCGCAGTTTCAGGATCTCACTGTAGTTGAGCGCGTTGACTTTGTTCTTGAACAGCTCCAGCGATGTGGGCTTGCTGGCCAGCGTCCGGGTGATCTGCTCCTTCACCACCTGCATCACCTGCACAGACAAATTTGGACTATGAAATTATAATCATAATTTTACGTTGTTTTATTATCTTTAGAGAAAAATCCATCTAATTTCAGAAACAAATATGTTGGTTGATTTTAAATAAATCTCCCAGGGGTATGAAAAATTGTAGCCATGAAAACCTCGTCTTCTCTTTAAAATCTCCAGTCAATGATTGACAGATTGGGCCGGTTCCAGTCTGGATCCGGACTGGAACTGGCCCAGTCGGAGCCAATAAACCAGAAGGATGTTCCCGCTTCGCATGGCTGCGATAAACAGGAAGTAACAAACAGGAAGTAGAGTTTGGTGCCTCTGGTAAGGCTCCGACCAGCAGTCAGAACTTCTGTAAATATGTTTCCGTTTGAAAAGCCAGAAATCACCTGAAGATAAAATTATTTTGAATTTTATTGTTTAAATCAAACTTTTCTAATACGAATCTTCAAAATAATGAAAAGTTGATGGAAACCATCCACCGAGCTGCAGGCGTTTATCTAACATCCAGATTTTAAATAATCCTTTTTGGACTTTTTAAAACCCCAGAAAGGCTCCAGGTCAGGTTCTGGTTCTGACATTTCAAATCTGTAACCATCAGCTGAACTCAGAACAGAATCGGTGATCTCCAGTCTGCTGCTCTCATTCCTCATCATCAGAACCCGACCCAGTACCAGAACCGTTCAGCCTGGAGTGACCGGGTCTGATCAGAGGTCAGATCTGATCTGACCTGCAGAAGGGGCAACGTACCGGACCGGAGCGGTCTGGATCCACTGAGCAGTTCATTCCAGGGGCGGGACGGACCGCTGTCAGTGCCTTATTTGGAAGTGGGACCATTGCACTCCAGAAGTGAAGGGGGCGCTATTTTCTATACTCCCATTTTTATTTTCTTTTGAAATCTGTGATATATTTTCACCTTTAGGAAGGAGTTTCACTCTCAGCGTGTGTTTGAACTTCTCTCTTTTATTTTCTTCACCGCAGCTCACATTTTTAAAGTTCTGTAGCTAATGGTGTACTTCTAAATCTGCTCCTTAGTCGCATCTTTTCAGACCTGCTACTGCCTCTAGTGGCGTGGGGGTGGTAACACAGCTATTCTAATTACATTACTAAATCAGAACACCACAAAGTCTTTATTATTTATTATTAATTCTGGCATTACCGGCACCGTAAAAGATAAATTATCTTATAAAACACTGTATTTTTCCAACTAGCACCCCTTTTAAGTCTCTGAGACTCTACCTTATATCTTATCTTCAGACTCTACTCTACAGATATAGTCAGTGTTTTCAGCAAAGTCGAGCTGACTGTCCAGGAATGACTCGAGGTATTTAAAATTTGCCACAGTTTCAACAGGTTGGCCATCGAGTGAAACATTGAATCACTTCCAGGTCTTGTTTATGTCCTTTAATTAGCTCTGATTCCTTAAGAAAATGAAAAGGTATGTTCTTTTGTGAGGAAATTTATCCTTTACTGTTCCAGTAATGCCAGAATTAATAGTAAATAATAAAGACTTTGTGGTATTCTCATTTAGTGATGTAATTAGAGTAGTTGTGTTACCACCTCCACGCCACTAGAGGCAGCAGTAGACCCCGAAAATATGCAACTAAGGAGCAGATTTAGAAGTAAACTGAAAACTACGGAACTTGTTAAAAACTGAGCTGCGCTGAAGTAAATAAGAGAGAAAAGTTCAAAAACAGAGAGTGAAAATTCTTCTTAAAATTAAGCTACATCACAGATTTCCAAAGAAATTAAAAACGGAAGGAATATAGGGAATAGCGCCCCCTTCACTTCCAGAGTGCAATGGTCCCATTTCCAAATAAGGTAAGACACTGACAGTGGTCCGTCCCGCCCCTTCCTGTTTGCTGCAGCGAGGTGGACTTCGGATTTCTCTTTAGTCTTTAGCTAAAGACCAGGAGCCATTTCTGCTGCTAGCACCAGGCTAGCACGTTAGCTTTGGTTGTATTTACCCAGAATGCTGTGCATTGTGGTCCATTTCTTGCTTTTGGAGCGGTCTCCAGTCCGCTTGGCGTTCATATTCAAACTGAACCAAAGTTTGCTTCAACCGAACCCAGACCGAGGTTTGGGAGGACCAGAGTTAGCTTAGAATTCACACCTCAACAGACAAACCGGAGTTTCCAGGCAGATGGACTGGAGATGGGTTAAAACGGACCGGAGTTGAATATCAGGTCTGCAGCCTCTGGTGCAGCTGCGTGTCTGACCTTGTCGAAGTCTTCCTGAGTGGCGCGCATCTCCTTCCAGGTCTTGTTGAGCAGCTGGATGCAGACGCAGAACAGCTCCTCCAGCAGCCGGTCCTGGCTGAAGAAGATGGGGTGGAAGCTGGAGCCAGTCTCTGAGGCTGCGGACACAACGGGCCGTAGGTTAGGACGGACAGAGCTGCAGGTGGTCGCAGCAGGTCGCAGCCCTTTGCAGCGCGTCGCAGCCCTTTGCAGCGCGTCGCAGCCCTTTGCTGCGCGTCGCAGCCCTTTGCAGCGCGTCGCAGCCCTTTGCAGCGCGTCGCAGCCCTTTGCAGCGCGTCGCAGCCCTTTGCAGCGCGTCGCAGCCCTTTGCAGCGCGTCGCAGCCCTTTGCAGCGCGTCGCAGCCCTTTGCAGCGCGTCGCAGCCCTTTGCAGCGCGTCGCAGACCTTTGCAGCGCGTCGCAGACCTTTGCAGCGCGTCGCAGACCTTTGCTGCGCGTCGCAGCCCTTTGCAGCGCGTCGCAGCCCTTTGCAGCGCGTCGCAGCCCTTTGCAGCGCGTCGCAGCCCTTTGCAGCGCGTCGCAGCCCTTTGCAGCGCGTCGCAACCCTTTGCAGCGCGTCGCAGCCCTTTGCAGCGCGTCGCAGCCCTTTGTAGCAATTTGCTGCGCGTTGCATAGGAGCGCTGCAGCTTACGGGGGTCTCCGATGCGCAGGATCTCACAGAGGATGAGTGTGAGCTGGATGCTACTGCGGGCAAAGGGACACTCGTGTTTGTCCTCCCTGCTGCTGTTCTCCAGGACGAACTGCAACAAAAGCAGCAAATTAACAGCTATGACATCATCATCGTCTTCATCATCATCATCATCAGCGGGCCAGGCGCTCACCCTGCTGTAGGCGTCCGGATAGCGAGTCGCAAAGTAAAACATGGTGTCCAGAGCCAGCAGACCAGGAGGCGTCCGCACCAGGTCCTGACCCGGGTTGCTGTTGTTCTGGAACAATCAGGAAGTAATGAGATAACAGAACCGGATCAGAACCGAGTCAGAGCAGAAGCGGGTCCTTACAGAGAAGCCCAGCTTCTTGAACTCCTTGGCGCAGAGCGAGCGACGGCGCTCGTGGCTCAGGCTGTTCTCGCTGTCCGTCTCGAACGCCGCCTGGCGCAGGCCGTGCAGCGCATCCCGCTGCTCCTGAAGACACAAACCACAGAAACAAGAAGTGGAACCGGTTCTGAAAAGTTCTGCATGGACACTTTAAAACAAAGCTTCAGTTCTAAACAAGAAAAAGGTCATAAAATCAGTTTTTCTGCCAATTTTGGGTCTTTTTGTCAAAACAAAAATGAAGATGTTCAGCATGAACTTATGGACAGTCATACGGACAGACGGCGGTGTCCCACCTGGCAGTAGCAGTCCAATGGTGTCCTCATGCGCGTCTCCAGGTGGTTCAGTGTGACTGACTGCAGGACGTAGAGGTGGTGGGCCATCTCATCCTGGACCGGACTGGAGCTCAGGATGATGTCCTGGACACAAACAGAGACAGGTCACTGGAGGACGGGACACTGGAGTCCTCATGTGAGGGAGCGGGGGACGGCGGAGCGTCTCACCTTATAGATGTACTGACGGACGTTCTTCTTGTTCAGGAAGGTGAACATTTCCTGGAACAGAAGAAGAAGAGACGGGTGACTGTGGCGCAGAGATGCCTCCTGCCAGCAGGGGGCAGCAGCCTCTGAACAGACAGAACCAGCGAATGAAAAGAGCAACTGTTGTCTGAGGACAACAAGGGACAGAAGGCCGGCAGAGATGGGCCGACCGGGTCCAAACCGCTCCGTTCCTCAGCAGAAAACCTGAGTCAGCCTGGAGGGAAACCATCCAGCCAATCAGCAACGTTTACTGCAGCGTCAAACGGATCAGACCCAGGAAGCCCATCAACACTTTTCATTTCAACAATAAAAGTTTTTTTACTTCAGGAATTCAATAAAAAACCTGAAAATCAGATCCCCGTGTTTCCCATAGAGAAATGTTCTGTTCTCACCCAGCATATTAAAGGAAAGTTGAGTGGAGGGAGAAACTTCTTCATATTAAATCATCCAAATGTATCGTTAATGTTTACATGAACGTCATTTGTACCGGTGTGGATGTGTGACCCGGATGAGAGTGGAGCGGTACCGGTACCTGTCTGTCTGCGTCCTCAGCCGCCTGCAGTAAGGCCATGAGCAGAGCCATGGCTTTGGTCTGGATCTGCTGGTTCGCCCTGAAGCACCAGAGAGAGAGAGAGTCAGGGGCAGGACTTCCTGCCGGGTCAGAACCGGCCCGGTTCCACTTACACCTGCAGGTGGGCGACCAGCCTCTCCATGGTGACCTCCTGCTTGACCTGCAGGAACAGCTGGCGGCTGCTCAGAACCATGTTCTCCAGGATGTCCAGGGACACCTGCTGCATGGACACGTCTGTGGACGAGGAGTTGACGAAACCGGCAATCTGACGGGAGGAGAGACGGTCAGAGGGAGGAGGAGGAGGGGAGGAGGAGGGGGAGGGGAAGAGGAGAGACGGTCAGGGGGAGGAGGAGGAGGAGGAAGAGGAGAGACGGTCAGGAGGAGGAGGAGGAAGGGGAGGAGGAGGAGGAGGAAGAGGAGGAGGAGGAGGGGGAGGAGAGACGGTCAGGGGGAGGAGGAGGAGGAGGAGGGGAGGAGGAGAGACGGTCAGGGGGAGGAGGAGGAGGAGGAGGGGAGGAGGAGGAGAGACGGTCAGGGGGAGGAGGAGGAGGAGAAGGAAGAGGAGGAGGAGGAGGGGGAGGAGAGACGGTCAGGGGGAGGAGGAGGAGGAGAGGAGGAGGAGGAGAGGGAGGAGAGACGGTCAGGGGGAGGAGGAGGAGGAGGGGAGGAGGAGGAGGAGGGGGAGGGGAAGAGGAGGAAGAGGAGGACGAGGGAGGAGGAGGAGGAGGGGAGACGGTCAGGGGGAGGAGGAGGGGAGGAGGAGGAGGGGAGACGGTCAGGGGGAGGAGGAGGAGGGGAGGAGGAGGAGGAGGAGGAGGAGGGGAGGAGGAAGAGGAGGAGGAGGAAGAGGAGGAAGAGGAGGACGAGGGGAGGAGGATTAAGAACCTTCTTGATGAAGACGGCCGACAGATTCTCCCAGGAAACGATGCCGTGATCCATCAGCTCCGTGAAGCTGGTCAGCGTGTGAGTCATGATCTGGTTGCTCCTGCAACAAACACAGTTAGTGATGACATCACTTCCTGTGAGATCAGGACTTCATGAGTCTCTAAAGTCACCGTGGATGACCTTTAACCTTCTGAGCTCATTTAATTTGAGTTTCCCGTCAGAAAAAGTCCCAACTTTGACTAGGACATCCACAACATTATGCTGTGTGTTGGATCCCATCCTGCTGCATAACCTTTGGTCATGATGGCTAACAGGCTAACTATAGTGGCTAACAGGCTAACTATAGTGGCTAACAGGCTAACTATAGTGGCTAACAGACTAGCTATAGTGGCTAACAGGCTAGCTATAGTGGCTAACAGGCTAACTGTAGTGGCTAACAGGCTAACTATAGTTAAAGACAGACTAGCTGTAGCAGCTAACAGGCGCTGTTCAGTCTAGTGAGGTACAATCGATGGTCAGAACCAGATGAAACGGGTTCAGAACCGTCCATCAGGTCCAGTTCTGTCTCTTCAGCCCTCAGAATATTTCCCAGAAGTCTTTGGGATCATCAGGAAGCTTTTGGTCAGTCTGAGGTAGGTTTTGTTTTCCTCTGAATCACTGGTGGTTCCTGTCTTGAACCCTGACCTCTGGCCTGGTTCTGATTCTTCTGGACCACCTGTTGTTGGTGTTCTGTTGGAGTGGTTCTGGTCCAGGTGAGGATCCTGGTTCTGAGCTCTTTCTGGACCAGAGGGTCAGATTACGTTCATACTCACTCTCTGGAGTCCTCCACTATCTTGACCAGCAGGTTGTGTCCATCCAGGTTGATGAACTCCTGAGCGAAGGTCACGTCCCGCGAGACGCTCGCCAGCTCCTTCAGCGAGTCGCAGCGCACGCCGCCGTCCGAGCTCTGGATGCCCTTGTGAAGGTCGTCGGCACAGCGACCCTGAGGTCAAACACAGGACACCAGGATGGAGGTCAGCGTGTGGGAGGAGCTCCAGCCATGTGCGCCTCCACACCTGGATCACCAGGTTCTGGTTCTATTGCTATGCAGCTACGGTTCTGATCCGATCTGTTCACAGGAGGTTCTGAATGCCGGGCCTCCTAATCCGTCACTCTTCTTGGGGAATCTGGGTCGGACTCTGGACTGGATTAAACCGATTAGAAAATCCGACCTTTTCCTGACCCAAACTGTTTGCTGACTTCTGAGACTGAGGAGAACCCAACCGGGACCACCAGAACCATCAGATCCACCAGAACAGGACCAGTGGTGACGGAACCTATCTGGTTCTTCAGATCACTGATCACCTTTCCAGATTACTGGTCAGATTCTCCAGAATTAGTTCAGAAGGTCGGAGTCAGGTGACCCACGTGGCGGCAGACTCACCGGGGCTTTGGTCAGACGCAGGATGCAGCCGTTCTTGATGTCCAGGCGGTTCTGGAAGCACAGAGCACAGCGTTTAACCGGAGCCATGCGGCACGGTGCGCCGCAACTAAAATAATTTTTAGAATGAAATAAAAGCTAAAGTCTCAGTCAGGAAGTTTCTTCACTGCAGATGTTCCAGCAGCTCCAGAACAGAAACTTCTGGTCGGATCCACAGATTCAGTCCAGAACCAGGAACATCTGCCAGCAGAAACCCGCTTGTTCCTCCAGCTGTAGCATCATCATCATCATCTCATGCTGTTGGAGTCAGCTGGTCTGATGATGATGAGGAGGAGTAGACCTTTGTCAGTCAGAGGCGGCGGCCATGTTGGCGCTGCGGTGAGACTGACCGACTCGGTGATGTACATCTGGACTCCATCGTACTGCAGGGCGTAGTTCTCGGGACCCGGAAGGTTCCAGCTGAGGACGAACACAATGTCAGCGCCTTCATCTACCAACGCTCAGATACCAGGAACCATTAAGACAAGAACAGTTCTACATCTCACAACAGCAAAAAACAAGTTCTCATTTTAATGAGAACTGTTCCTGTTATTAAGTTATGCTGCAACGTGTTGGAGCAAGAAAAGACGGATTAAAACTAGACAAATCATTAACCTGAAACTTTTACGTTATGACAAATTTCCCCCAGAGACCCTGCTCAGCCCAGCGGGCCGTCCGCCATGTTTCTGTATTAAAAGATGCTAAGTTGACAGGAAATGTAAAAATATTACTGGGTAATTACATGTTAGAGGAAAACATGGCCAGAGAAATATTTAAACCCAGAACTAGTCGTAAAAAAAAAAAAAAAAAATACAATTAAAATGAATATCAATTATTTGCACTTCTGTTTAATCCAAATTAACTCAGCAGCTCCATCGGGCCCCCAGGGCTTCAGGGGCCATAAATGCTGATATTTTAACACAGATACATAAATGTAACATTTATTTATTGAGATGATCAATGCTGCTGAATTTGATTTAATGGTTTCAGCATAAATGAAAAGACTTTTAATTAACACTTAAATGTAAGATTTAAAGGAGCTGGCAAATTTACTTTGTAAAAGTTCAAACAACAATATTCATAGTTAGATTGTTTTTTGTTACCATAGCAACAATCTGATGCTGTGAGTTTAATCTTTGAGTTTGAGCTGTTTGCCCACAAACACAAAAGTAAACTGGATGATAACTGATTGTTTTTATGTTGGCCAGTTAAACTCCTCCTCTCCCAGATTAAATCCAACACAGTTAGAGCTGCTGATGGGGCCCCTCAGTCAGATTCTGCTCCAGGCCTCATCAGCCTTGGACCGGCCCTGCAGGACGAGTTAATCTGGGTTGGTACATCGCTTAACCGGAAAAATGCTAAAAATAAAACTAAAATAATATAAAACCAGCGTAAAGTGTGACATCGAGGCGAGGCTAAAGCTCCTCACCGGGCTGGACCTGCATGATGAGGTTAGCACTGGTTCGTTAGCCGCTAACGCTCCGACCAACCGGGACACAGACATGAACTTTACAGGGCAGACAGCGCCACACGCTGGGCAGCGAGTTGAGATGGAAACGCTGCATAATCACAGATATAAATCATTCTCACCGCTCCCTCAACCCGCTGAAAGAAAGACGACAAGTTATTCCTGCGGTTCACGTAGAGCTGCTCAACCAGAGCCAACGCAGCTAGTAAAGCATGGCGGGCCACCAGGCTTATATTACACTGGGGAAACCCTGCATATTAAAGCATTTTTTGCTTTATAAACAACGTTTTTTTCTTGTTAGCACTTCTGTGCAAACAGAAGTTTTAACGAGATATAAAACTCGTTATAATGAGGAAACTTTCTCGTTACCGCTTCTGATTTTATTTTCTGGTTTTGGCAGTTAAATGCTTCCGTAGCATACCTGCAGATGGAATTTATTATTATTTACGAAGCAGTTTGTTTGTTTATTATGTGCAATAACAATAACAAAACTTGATCAAGCATCTGGCCAGTTCCATCTGCTACATCATTAACCAATGAGCTCAAGGTTCCAGCTCTGACGCTCTGGTGCCCCAAAACTGTAAACCATCATCACTGACTTCCATGAAGTAATCCAGATTTATATTCATAATCCAGATTACTGCACATGCAGCTGAAGTCAGAGTTTAGTCAATCTGAACCGTCTGTCTGTGTCTCACGTTGATTCAACGTTTTCCAGGTAAAAACTAGATGCAGATTTCAGTCGGGTGACATCTGCTTTAGAATATCTGGATTTTTATTATTATTATTCAAAGTCAAAGAGGTTAGAACCAAGCAGAACAGAACTTACCCGTCACAGACCTCCTTGATGACCGCAGACAGAGGCTTTTTCTGCAAGCACAACAGAACCAGTCAGAACCTTCAGCATGTAAAACGTCACTGCCACCAGAGGAGGACCTCACACGGCCCGACCCGTTCTACTCGGAACTGGCTCGGATGCAAACAAACCCAGACTGAGCTGCTGTCCAGCCCATCCAGATTATTCTGGATTAGAGATGAATCAGACCTCATCTGGACTGGCGGTTCTCCACCTGTCCTGCAGGTTCTTGACGTGTCGTCTGGTCCAACACAGCAGAACCAAACTGGGGTTCATCAGTCATCATCAGTCTTCCTGATGATGTCATCAGGAAGACTGATGACATCATGAGGCCTAGAGGTCCGGAAGTGAGTCCAGGTCTAGCAGCCAATCAGGAGATGGCAGACTCTGACCTGCTGGTCAAACTCTACGGCAGAAAGTATTCACACCCTGTGAACCCGACTGGGGTCGGTGAGACGCCAACATGGCGGACGGAGGCTACCTGGTCCAGTTGGATGAGCTGCGGTAACGCCCCGGGCATCTGGATGGCGATCCTCACAATGTCCTTCTGCTGCGGCATGATGGCCGCTACGCTCTGCACGCCTCGCAACCTGGAGGAGAAACGGAGACGGACATGATGAGATGAGACGGCACAGGCCAACGCACACACACAGCCAGCCGGAGGAGTTCCAGCTGGCTGTGTGTGTGTGGACCCGACCCGGTCCATCATCGCTGGGTCTGCTCAGACTGAACCAACCGGACCTCTGTGTGTGAGAGCTTGCTGTTGTTGTGAAGACCATTTCTGGCTTGGACTTCTAACTAAGGGTGCACTGATTTATTGGTGCCGATCTCCTTAATTTTGGGAGATCGACCGATTTCTACATGTGAAGCCGATCTTATCCACTGGTCCTATCTAGCTTGCCAAATGCCTAAGAATCAACCACTGTCCTGTTTGGTCTCCGGTGAGAAAGGTTTGACTGACGCTCCAAGTTATGTCTGCACGTTTACAATCAACAACAGTGACTACACTGTTGCCAACTCAACAACTTACTTGCTATGTTGAGCAACATCTCAGACAAGAAAAATTGGCATCGGCCAGAAAACTGCAACTGGTGCACCTCTACTTCTAACCAAAGTGAGGATTCTGTTAGCGATGCACCAATCCACTGCTTTCACTTCCGATATCTGACGATTAGTATTGATATCAATCAAAACAGCTGTAATGACTTAAACGTTTCTTTTTTAAATGCAGACATAAATGTACAGAATTATTAATGTATTAAATACTCCTACAGTTTCACAGATTTGGTCAAACATGGAAGAACAACTTTAATCTGTTCAATCAGTGCAATTAAAACCATTTCAGCCCCGCCCACCAGGTCATGTCTGCATGTTTGCAGTAACCATAGTAACCCTACTGTTGCCAACTCAGCGACTTTTTTGCTAAATTTAGCGACATTTCAGACAAAAAAAATTGGTATCAGCCAAAATCAGAAAGGGCAGGTCAGGCGTTTTTTTTAAGATCGACGATCGGCTAGAAAACTGCAATCGGTGCAGCCCTATTGATATTAGATTGATGGACTTCTGGACTTTATATCGACTTCCATTCATTTTAGTAACTGGATGCCTAACCCAGACAATTTTCCCCAACAAGAACCAGAACCAGTCCAGTCCTAACCAGAACTACAGTCATGGCCAAAACTTTTGAGAATGATTCAAATGTTAACATTTACAAAGTCTACTGCTTCAGTTTTTATAATGCCAATCTGCATAAACTCCAGAATGTTATAAAGAGTGATCAGCTTAACAGCAATTAACTGCAAAGTCAATATTTGCCTAGAAAATGAACTTTATCCCCAAAACACATTTCAGCTTCATTGCAGCCCTGCCTTAAAAGGACCAGCTAACATCGTTTCAGTGATTGCTCCATTAACACAGGTGTGGGTGTTGATGAGGACAGAGCTGGAGATCAATGATTAAGTAAGAATGACACCACTGGACACTTTAAAAGAGGCTGGTGCTTGGCATCATTGTTTCCCTTCTGTGAACCGTGGTTATCTCTGAAGAAACACGTGCAGCCATCATTGCACTGCACAAAAATGGCCCAACAGGGAAGAGCAGCTAGAAAGATTCACCTCAGTCAACAATCTATCGCACCATCAAGAACTTCCAGGAGAGAGGCTCCATTGTTGCCAAAAAGGCTCCAGGGCGCCAAGAAAGACCAGCAAGCGCCAGGAGCGTCTCTTAAAAGTGTTCCAGCTGCGGGATCGGGCTACCACCAGTGCAGAGCTTGCTCAGGAATGGCAGCAGGCAGGTGTGAGTGCATCTGGACGCACTGTGAGGTGGAGACTCTTGGAGCAAGGCCTGGTCTCAAGGAGGGCAGCAAAGAAGCCACTTCTCTCCAGGAAAAACATCAGGGACAGACTGATAGTCTGCAAAAGGTACAGGGAGTGGACTGCTGAGGACTGGGGTAAAGTCATTTTCTCTGATGAATCCCCTTTCTGATTGTTTGGGACATCTGGAAACCAGCTTGTTCGGAGAAGACGAGGTGAGCGCTGCCACCGGTCTTGTCTCATGCCAACTGTAAAGCATCCTGAAACCATTCATGTGTTGCTTCTCAGCCAAGGGAGTCGGCTCTCTCTCAGTCTGGCCTAAAAACACAGCCATGAATAAAGTACCAGAATGTCCTCCGAGAGCAACTTCTCCCAACCGTCCAAGAGCAGTTTGGTGATGAGCAATGCCTTTTCCAGCACGATGGAGCACCTTGCCATAAAGCAAAGGTGATAACTAACTGGCTCAGGGAACAAAACATAGATTTGGGTCCATGGCCTGGAAACTCCCCAGATCTTAATCCCATTGAAAACTTGTGGTCAATCATCAAGAGACGGGTGGACAAACAAAAACCTGGGAATTCTGACAAAATGCAGCATTGATTGTGCAAGAATGGACTGCTGTCAGTCAGGATTTGGTCCAGAAGTTGATTGAGAGCATGGCAGGGAGAACTGCAGAGGTCCTGAAGACGAGGGGTCAACACTGCAAATACTGACTTGCTGCATTAACTCATTCTGTCAATAAAAGCTTTTGTTACTCATAATATGATTGCAGTTGTATTTCTGTATGTGATGAAAACATCTGACACATGAAAACCAGAGGGCAGCAGATCATGTGAAAATATAATATTTGTGTCATTCTCAGCTTTTGGCCATGACTGTAGAACTTAACTCACCCATTTTCTAAATCAAACCAGTAGAACTGGAAAAGAAGTGAGGACCAGGAAATGTCCTCACTCTGTTGGTAAATGTTGTGAAAGTGGTCCTGGTAAGTTAGCAATTACAGGAACACACACACACACACACACACTTCACTCTGGGAGGTCGGGCAGAACCAGAACCTTCTGTGACTGTGAACCACACAGGAACTAACTGGACCCGCTGTGTACTGATCCAACCCACAAAGTCAGCCACTGGTTCTGCTGGTTCTATTGGGACCGACTCAGCAGTCAGAACCGACCCGGTAGAGCCTCAGCAGAGGCAGCTATCACTTTCAGAATGAACCCATCAGAACCAGTTCCTGTTTTTCTCTATTTCTGGTTCTGTGAGTAAAACTGAGAAAACCTAACACACACACACACACACACACACACACACACACACACACACACACACACACACACACACACACACACACACACACGGTCTCTCTCTCACTCGCTCTCAAAAGTTCTGGTTCTGACCCGGCTGCAGGAGGGAGGAGCTCCGGCTGGGTGTCTGTGGACCCGACCCGGTCCATCATCGCTGGGTCTGCTCAGACTCAGACTGAACCAACTGGACCGCTCCGTGTGTGTGAGCTTGCTGTTGTTGTGAAGATCATTTCTGGCTCATTCTACAGTCGGGGATGGATTGACTGGACCCAGGACCAGAACCAGAGCCAGAACCAGGACCAGAACCAGAACCAGGACCAGAACCAGAGCCAGAGCCAGAGCCAGGACCAGAACCAGAGCCAGGACCAGAACCAGAGCCAGAGCCAGAACCAGAGCCAGAGCCAGAGCCAGAGCCAGAGCCAGAGCCAGGACCAGAACCAGAGCCAGAACCAGAGCCAGAGCCAGAGCCAGAACCAGAGCCAGAGCCAGAGCCAGGACCAGAACCAGAGCCAGGACCAGAACCAGAGCCAGAGCCAGAACCAGAGCCAGAGCCAGAGCCAGGACCAGCTGTGTGTTTCTCGACGTGCCGCCGCCGGTCCAGGCTTGTCCTCCATGTTGCTGAAACCTGCAGCAGAGCAGCAGCTGAAGCTCCGCCCCCTGCTGGAGTCAGAGTCCAAACAGAAGCTCAACTTCCACCATGCAGATCATTAACCAGATCATTCTGAACTCGGCCCACCGACTGTAGGAAGGATCTTGGGTCTTTCTGGCACCAAAATATTAGAAATATTAGGACGTTTCTGGTTCAGATCAATCATGTTTTGGGTCAAATCAGAGTGAACTCTAGAACATTTGATATGTATGATATATTTATTATTTGTTTATGTAATAATTTGTTGGGTTTTATGTTCATATCTTGATTGAAGAAGAAAACTGATGTTTGACCTTTATTTATTAAAGGAGGCCTTAGTCTTCTTTAGGGGCATAGCCACGGCCCCGTGTAGCCACTGCTCCGTGTAGCCACGCCCCCCGTGTAGCCACGGCCCCGTGTAGCCACTGCTCCGTGTAGCCACGCCCCCCGTGTAGCCACGCCCCCCCGTGTAGCCACGCCCCCGGTCGCCCCTGGATGTTCAAAGTATCCCACCAGCAGATTTTTGTAAACATCGAGTCGTTTCTTGACATTAATCACGTTTCAGTCAGAACGTGATCAGACGTCAGGTTCCCCGGGTCTCCTCTATGACATCTGATCCAGGTTCTGGTTCTGATGGGTTTCAAGGTGTTCCTTTCCACTGTCGCCACATGCTTGCTGAGGAGAAGCTAACCACACCAATGAACGGGGATGAACTGGACTGACTGGAACTAAACCTGATCTCAGTTTAAACAGGGAGGTTCTGCTTCATTAAACCCAGAACCTCAGCAGAATCTGGGCCGGTTCAGTAGGACGAAGAACCCCCCCAACCCTTCCACCGCTCCAGAGGAGGAGGGTTGGAGCTGCCTGACATTCCTAACCTGACACACACACACACACACACACACACACACACACACACACACACACACACACACACACACACACACACACACACACACAGCCTAACCAGAGCACTTCACTCAGACAGGAGCTGGAAGAACCAAACTCAGCTGAAAGTTACCAGACTGTGACCTTTCACCTCCCTGCCATCCTCCATGTTTCTGTCCAGAACTTTATTGTCCACCTAGTAGAGAGCAGAACCGGGTTCTGGCGGCTCGGTTCGGCTCCTCTTACCTGCTCTGAAAACTTCTGCTGTCCTACGGGAACCGCCGCGGTCACTCGGAGACCATCGGAGCCGCTTCTTGGCTTCTCCTCCGGGCGGAACCAGACGGGTCCGAAAAGCTGGACCTGCCTACCGAACCAACACGGAACCGACGGGAAGCACCAGAACCCCCGTCTTCTGGGATAACTAACGGGTCAAAAAGTTCCGGGTTGGCAGCAGTCGAGCACTTCACTTTGGCTTGGTCTGGGTGTTAACTGCAGGATTACGGTGCCGTTTCCGGTTCAGGATTTTCACAATAAAAGTGGACTAACTCAGGATCTGAATCTGGATAAAAGCAGGGATGATTGGTCCGATTATTTTATTGCAATAGAAACACTCATTGAACAAGGCCTGCATGGTTTGATTATCTCAGTTTATAACAATAAAGTGTTATTTCTTCACTCTTTAGTGTTGAAGTTCAATAATAAAATCAGAAATAAAAAAATCAGAGAAGCCAAATGCTGCACCCATCAGTACTTCATCAGATTAACATTTAAATGTAGACATAGATTGTGCTGTCCTTATTAACAGGTATAAATACCGCTGATTATCAGAACCCGGATCCATTACAACCTAGAACCCAGTCAGAACCAGAGTGAGATGGTAACTAGTAAGTTTTGGAAAGTACCATAGTTACTTTTAGGAGTAGTTTTTACTACCTGTAGCTTCACTAACAACAAAAGTCACCAGACTTGCAGTTTGTTTTTAGTTTCATATTTTAGATTTGGAAAACTTGTTCCTGGGATCTGTTTGAGCCACTGCTCCAGTTTGGGGGTGACTGCCCCGAGGGCCCCGATGACCACAGGCACCACTGTGGTCTTCACCTTCCAGGCCTTCTCCAGTTCCTCTCTGAGGCCCTGGTATTTCTCCAGTTTCTCCTTTTTCCTGATGTTGTAGTCACTGGGACTTCTGGGACTTCCAGATCCAGACAGACAAGATGGTAATGTCGAACCAACCGGACATTGTGGTGGTGGATAAAGAACAGAAGAAAGCCGTTGTGGTGGATGTAGCAATACCAAGTGACTACAAACAGATCCCAGGAACAACATCAGACATCTCAGTCCAGAAATGTGCAGTTCTAGGTACAGCCAAGATACTGGAGGAGAACCTGAAGCTCCCAGGCCTCTGGTAGAGGACCCGAGCTCAGAGGATGAAAGAGGGAGACCACCCGCGGAGGGTGAGAAGGGAATTCTTTTTTATTATATATATATATATATATATATTAGCTCATTAACTTCACATTTGTCCAATGCATATTTATCAAAGGTTATGATTAGAAGGTTCTTTTACTTTGTTTTCCTGCAGACTTGGCAGTAGAAAATTGATAACATAGGAATAACTTTATATCCCTTTTAACAGGTTATACTTGATTCTGCTGTGGTGCCTGTGGAAACGAAGTGCATGAAGTTTGTGCTCAGGTGGGAAAACCCTGTGGATCACATGGTGGGACTTCTGCTTCAAACTGCTCACTACAGTAAACCATTGCCTCCGTCATCTACCAGTTCACTGCAGACTGCCACCCGCCAAGGACCCTACATGGATGTCTTCTTAAGTTGTAAACCCTGAGTACATACTGTTGAAATAAAATTGATATACCTTTTGTAAATACATTTTCTCTATCAATGACTTAAATTATTCACGGTGATAATTATGTTTGTGTAATGTAGTAACCGTATTTAATATAATTATTAAATAGATGTTTTAAAGAAACAGCCACAAACCTTGTCTTTGTTCCACAATAGCAGCTTTAATTTTAGCATTTCCTCTCCTCCACATACTTCATTGCCAGATGTGTAAAATTTACAAAAGAAACAATTTAAATCTAAAAGTTACACATATGTAGATTACTCAAAAGAAGCTATTTACAATAGTTTTTACAGAACTGTACACAACATCAATTTATTAATAGATACATATAGATATTAATTAAAGGATAGATACACAAAGATTTCATTTCTAACAGCTGCAGTATTGAGTGTTCATCCAAGAAGTGTGACTTGCAGGAGCAGGGAGGCTCTGTACTGGTTTGTCTCCTTTTAAATCAAGAGGCCCATGATACTTTGACTAGGCAGCAGATGTCCCACAGCTGATTGACTGAACCTGCCATGGACAGAGGAACAGGACCATCCCAGATATGGTAGGTTGTTAGGTCGGCTACTGCTGAGAAAGATGGACAAAACAATATGAGAAATTATGAATCACATCAGAATATGTAAATTATTTGGCAGACAGTGCTTAAGTCAATATTTAAAATGATTTTCTAAACAACAGTGTTGGAAGATGTCAGTGATTTTAGTGAAACATTTAACATTACAGCACTGACAGGCGGCGGTGTTTATGTTTCCTAACAGTGGCTAAAGCTGCTGCTAGCTGGTTTACTCTGGTATGCGATGACCCCATTTCACCCATCAGACACCGTTCCCCCGTTATAAAGTGGGGGAACGCTATCTGATGGGTTATTTTAACATAAGGGGAGGGTTAAAGTTGGACTGCAGCAGCATCCGCCTTCATTGAAGCGTGTTTGGGGTGTGGCATCGGCGCCCATTCCACCTCCTGCTGTGGCGTGGCAAGAGGGCCACGCCTGGTCCTGATGCTTTAACTTGTATTGTCTATTGTTAGTTTCCATTTCGTTACTTATTTTGTTTACAGCCCTTTTTGTTTATTTAGTTGGGCTGATATTGTTTTCTTTTATTAGGTTTAAGGTTGTTATATTTCTTAACTGTTTTTGTTTGTTTGCAGTTGCTGAGGTCCGGTGTTGGTATGGTGACGGTGTCTTCCTCTTCTGCGTGCTACTGCAGCTCTTCTTTCTTTGTTTTTCTTTCTTAAACTGGTTTTAAAAAGAACATTTTAAAAAAAGAATTTAATAAATGGTTTTTGTAAACTTTAAACTGTCTCAGATGTTTCAATCCTTCGCATAATCGAACCTGTGCGCCTTAAATAAAAGGTAATATTCTCTGGGTGAAATTCCCAGGCTGGCGTTGAGCGATCTATTAAAACTAAAGTTCCACAAAATCTGAGTTCCATCTAGCGTCGCCACAATGAAATGAACAATATTATTACAAAATAAGAGGGTGTGTATTTGCAGGGAGTGACCCCAAAAAAACAATAAAAAACAAAATAAATGAAAAAGAAAAACAGAAAATCAGACTAACGGAACAGCAAGGCGCAGCGACACAACTGCAAAAAACAAAAATGACCAAATGTTAAATCAATCTAAAAAAACATTAAGAACACTACATACCTGTATCGCACAAACCAGCCCTCTCTGATTTACCATACCAAGTCTAAGGTCAATTTAACAGATCTGGCACAGCCCTATCAAATAAAAACAATATAAAAAACAAAAACATACAATTCAATCCAGTTTAAAAAATATCAAAGCCTACCTGCAGCGTCGAAGAGCCACACGCCAAGGTGATGCTACCGCCGGATCATCAATAATAGTGTGGCCCTATATAAAAACACCACGTCAACACTGACTTAAAAAATTATCAAATTAAGAGTTTTCATCCTTACCACAAACAAACAGAGGAACGCGTGGGCAAACACACACCTGGTCAAACACAGGAAATTGACAGTTGGCCACCAGCCTGCCAACTTCCCTTTTATGGGAGCTCAGGGTGTGGAGGGAGCGACACCTAGTGGTTCCACCTGTTATATGTTATCAAGGCCCTCTCTTTTTCTGTAATTTTCTGTGAGCAAAAATGGCGAATTTGAACAGCGTCTGTTATCTTCTCTGGCATAGACATAATATAAGAGTAGACCCCGCATTGGCCGCTCCGGTGCAGGAAATACGGCGGCCATCTTGGAGCGGTATACCCTCCTACTTTGCTCAATCAAAACAGCAGAAGATGCCTCAGCACTGAGGGATATTGTTGTTCTGGTCGATGGATTATTGATGTGAGGGCTCCACAGACAACATTTCACAAGTAAGATGGACATATTATTGTGTATATATTGTGATTAGAATATTACTTTACTGTATTTATGTCCACCGGCGAGATACCAGCTAATATTAGCTACAGTGCTTGGTGTAATACGGGTTCAGCCCCGCTATGAAGGCTAACTGAGATTCTGTTAATCTAAAACAATTAATTATTCTCTAAGATTGACTTAGATTATCTGACACAAGGGCCTATATTAGAAATGAAACAATATAACACATATTATAAAACTTATATTATGTGTTATAACATTCACCGGCAAAGTTTACACAGGTGGTAAAGACTATTATTTCAGTGATTCTTGAAAATAGGGACAAAATGGGTTTTAATTTTCCCATATTTTTTTAAAATTATTTCTCAACCTTATGTATGCAAATATGACAAATAATGTTTAGGAAATGTAAAGATGACAAGGTGCAGGCTCCCAGTTGCAATTTAAAAAAAAAAAAAAATTAATCGACCTGACCCAGAACTTTGTCATCACCATCTGACAAAAATAAATATAAAATGATTTTTAAAATATCCCATTAGTGATATTTTTACTCATTTTACAGACAAATACTTCTCAATAAACAAAATAAATATTATTTAAAACAAAAAACAACAAAAAGGCCATCTGACGGAGTTGACACAGAACTGAAGGTGGTGACAAACTAGTGAGTAAAATGAAAAACTTGATACATGTAATGCAATTTATGTAAAATACATTAAAATGAATTAATTGCACAATTAAGTGAGATTTGATAACAATTTCACTGAAAGAATCACAAAAACTCTGGAGTTGACATCTGACGGATTTGACAAAAAGCCAAACTACCTCAATTTATACGATGTTACTCTGAAGGAGGCCATATTGTAGCTCGTCAGGTCCATGAAATCTTCACATTATACCAAAATTAAGCTTTTATTTCACAACATTTCATCAAAGTTTTGTAAATTGTCAGTTATGGAGTTGACACATCATGGTTGTGACGAGCAACTTAGGAATAAAACAGAAGGAAAAACTAAAGAATAACTTAAGCTAACCGGAGCTAACTAGCCTCCTAGCAAAGGAAGAGAAAAGACAACGTCATGGGGTCCTCAGAAGTTCTGGTGCCCCCCAATAATGCCTGATTTTTTTACATTCTTTTCATTTCTGACGGTGTTGACAAAAACTAAGGACAAATTTCAATGGAGTTGGAAAATATCTAAAAAAATGTTTTTCATTCAATTTATCGATACTTTTATAATTATTTATATGACTACTTATACTTAATTGTCATAATATATAATTTTAGTATTTCTTTAATTGTTTTAAACTATAAGAATGTATTGAGTTCTGCTCCTGGACAAGGGCTTTTACAGGCATCATCCACCGACTACAATGTTTAAAATAAAAAAATATTCAGCAAAAAAAAGAAAAATCTACATTGTTGTGCTCACATGACCCAGGTTAGTTTAGTCAGATATTTGAAAAAAATATATTTTGTGTATATTTTATTCAAATTTGGTGCTTTATCCATAGGACCTGTTTTGTCCCTATTCTCAAGAATCACTGATTTATATTCTTTCACTCTGTCAAAGTAAGATACATCCTAAATCTTCCGTTTTTGTTTTGAAAGTTTCCTAAAGACACGATGTGAGGAAGAAGAGGGAGAAATCTATAAAGAGAGACGGATTCACTGCAGCACGGATGAATCTCACATTGGATTTGGACTCAATCAGCTGCTGAATCTCTGAAGCTGGAACTCTGGAAAACATAAACGTATATCTATATATATGTATGCATATACATACATATATATAAACATGTATCCAATATATATTATTCAGTATTAATCATTTATTTGTGTCATTATTAATCTTTATTTATTAGTGTTTGTATAGTTATATATATATATATATTGATATTACATAATTTATTAAATAAACTATGAACGGCTGTGTGCTTTGTAATATGCTCTTCATACATCGATATCAGAATATTCCATTCCTATTCTATTGTTATAGCCACTAAGCATATTTAAATATGATGAACTATGTATTAAAAACATACTTGAATAAAACAATTATTTATAAATGTAGCATTGATAGATGTTTGAATATGGTTTACAGTAACAAAAAAGTGTGTTATGATCGATTAAATCCGCTGATACGTCATTGTGCTGCTAAACACATAACGCTGAGTGGAGTGGTGGACCGCTCCAAGATGGCCGCCCTAAATCTCGTCAGCGACAATGAACTCTTTGCACCTCAGCTTCCGCGTTCGGGGTAAAGCGGCTCGATTGTTTCCGATCCAATACAAATATCATTTACATTAGGTGGTTGCAGTGCTTGGCCAAGGTTTGTACATCGATCCGAAGCCCCAACAAGTCAGCTGGAGAAAGGTTTTAAGATGTTCGCCTCGTTATACATTCACTGACACGAAGGTGAACTTTGTGGCTAACATTAACCTTAGCTTATGCTAGTAGGCTATATTCTCGGACATTGTTCTTGTAAAATGTGCTATTTAAGTATCTAAACATTCTAACGGACAATGTATTTACCTTATTTTCAAGTCGTTAGTGTCACAGACTAACGGGGTTCGGTTCCGGTTCGGACTTTTTACTTCCGAAGCCTGACGGAGCTCAACAAGCCTCATAGCTTGACAGTAGCGCAGCTCTGGTGTCAGAGATCTGGTTCAGCTGTTCAGGTTCAAAGTTGCTGCTTTTAGAAAAATATGACCGTGTTGCTTCATGTCTCCGTGTTATTTCGTTTTATTACCTTTGCATGTTTCTTGTGAAGAGCTCAGATAGGACGGTGTTTACAGCAGGATGTACAGGCGGATCAGTTGCTCGGCTGTCTGGCTCTGGTCTGCTCTCTCGTTCCCATAAACTCTTTCAGGCTGAATATAGAAGTGATTCCATGGAAATAACTCAGGGAGGCTCCTTTATTTACCATCCGTATCCCCGGTAGTTTTAGGCTGATCCGGAGGG
Organism: Poecilia mexicana; assembly: GCF_051168715.1. NCBI lineage: Eukaryota > Metazoa > Chordata > Actinopteri > Cyprinodontiformes > Poeciliidae > Poecilia > Poecilia mexicana. Next base: position 3,488,703 of record NW_028263375.1, read on the forward strand.
AAGTGAAGGCTGCAAACTTTGCTGTGCGGCGTTAGCTGGTAGCGACAGATATTTACAAGCCATCTTCTTAATTCAGGATCGCTTGGAAATTAACGAAAACTTAAAAGCCCATTATATTAGGAAGACAACAATGTTAATAGTATTGTTTTTTTGCATCTGAAATACGACTTAGTCTTTTCTACCAGTCATGGTAACTGAAAGCGGAAACAAGTGAGCCGCATTGGCTCCTGGAGATGTGACGTCAACGCCGTAGGCGCAAAGAGTCCATAGGCGAGAGCGGTGCGTTTTTATGGCGCTTTTCAAAAAAACTGAAAGTGTGCAATACCGCCACCATCTGGTCTGGACTGTGAACTGAAGCTAATGCCGTTCACTAACAAATCTTGCATCATATCTGAAAATGGATTGGGTAGAGCTTCCGTGTTTTAGTTAAAAAACAAACAGATCATATTCGGAGAGATATAAAACTGAAGATACCTGCTACATTTAGTTATGGACAAACATTGTTTTTGTTGTAGGACCGCTGGCACTAAACTGTCAATGTTCGATATGTTGAGGCATGAATACATTATTTGTTAAACATTAAAACAAGTTCCACAGTTAGGATTTTTTTTTATTCTTTGCCATTTTAACAAAATTAATAAATTATTAAGGCACCTAAAAAGGCATACTTTGTTAGCCTAAAATTTACACCGAGATGTAATTTAAAACATACTAAAATTAATAATTTAAAGTAGTGTTAAGTGAATTTTAAAAAATTCTATTTTGAGCACACATTTTAAAATATACAAAAAATACATTTTAAATATACACTTGAGGAAATACATATTTTGTTCACTTAAAGTATACTTCTATTTAATACATTTATTAAAAGTGGATTTTGGTACAATTATATTTAAGTGTGTTTAAAGATATAATTTCAAAATTGGTACAAGCATACTTTTAGTGTACTTCGTATATATTTATAGGTATTATACTTAATACTTTGTATACTTAAAATGTACTTTCACAAATGTATGTTTGAAATATACTAAAGTATACTTTTTTTTCATTAGGGCTACTCAGCAGTGGCCAGAACCTGGGTCCATTACAACCCAGAACCAGGCCAGAACAGAACGTCTCCAGAGTCCGGGAAAACGGATCTTCACTGGAGAATTACCAGAACCATCAGAAATGTGATCCGAATCATTTGAGAAGAACCAGAGGCCAGATTTAAGAGTTTATGGACGAGACAGAAGCATACAGAGATTAAAGGAGGATCTGTGGTCAACGTTAAAACTTTATATTTATTCTGCTCAACATAAACCTGGAGGCTTTAAAAAATCTGTTTTAAAATCCCTTACAGAACCTTAAAACCGAGTCATTTTAATCTGATCACATTTTTACATTAATTTCTTCTGTTTGACTTGCAGCTAACAAACTGGTTAAAATGGGAAGACTGGGAGGACTGGATTGAGACAAAGCTGCATGATTCCTGGGGACAGTTTGTCTGCAGAAATGATAAAGCATCGTTCGCCACTATCACAAAATATATATTCTCTATGTACAAGGAGGACCAGGCCGGATCCGGGCCCAGAACCGGTTCTTCTGGTTCCCAGGAGACGCTCTGAGATTCTTCAATATAAAAGGTCCGGCCACACACACACACACACGCACACACACACACATCAGTCTTTTTACACAACAATGCAAAAAATATAGTTTTGACTCTTTTTCCTTGGAAAAGCTCAAAGTTTCCGGCTGTTTTCTGTACATGGAGCTGATGGAGGCCACAGCACCGCAGCAGCGGCGCCGCAGGAGGCTGAAGGCGGGCCAGACGGGGTCAGAGGTTAAGGATGGGGACGTCGAAAAGGTCACAGAGGCCCTCGGTCTCGTCCAGGTTGTAGATGTAGTCATGGTCGCTGGGTGGCGGCGACAGGCGGAGGAGAGGCGAGAACACTGAGGGGGAACGGCAGAACGGTTAAAGGAGCCAGAGGTCAGAGGTCAGAATCATCTAAAGGCAGAACACAGCGTCTCACAGCGAAGCGAAAACGTTTTTACATCCAGAATCCTGAAACGTTCTTTAGAAGGAAATGAAACCTGGAAAACGTTCAGGAGACAAACAGCCAATCAGAGTTCTGCTGCACGGGCCGGGTTGCCATGGCGACGCACCATCTCAGAACCGCCCGAAGGCGTCCGCACATCCGGGTTCTGGTTCCACTGCTGCAGGTTTCTGGCTGGATCCTTCCTGGTGGTTCAGGGTCTGCAGGTCTGGACCGGTCCGTTCAGGGGAGCAGCGTCCAGAACACGCAGCCGGAACCGACCCGACCCGAACCAAAGGACCCCAGCTGTGTTCCCAGTGGGATGTTTCCCAGTATTTCCAGTACCTCCATGTGCCAGCAGCCGCTCCTGATCTTCTCCCAGCTGAATCTGTTTCTAATTGGACCTGAACAGAGGTCAAAGTTCATCTTGATGCAGAATATTATACACTTTTCTATTCGGATCAAATTTTTGTCTCCTGACGTTTGAAATTCTTCCAGTTTTCATTTTGTTTTGAAAAACGTTTCCTGTTGGGTTCAGACTGCAAAACATTAAACCACCAAACTGACACAACCGTTACCACGGCAACCTGCTACCGAAACGTCTGTTTTAATAATCATTTTCCTGTTGATGACGGAAAACACGACCTGATTTCTAGTTTCTGTTTCACGACTGAAAGCGTTTAGTTGGTGAGAAAGAACAAAGAGTTTGGTGGAGCGTCGGGACGTCAGGATACCTTCTGACGACATCAGGTCCTCCAGCAGGTCTCCAGGCATCATCTCTGGAGGCAGAAAACCAGCAGATGGTTATGAACATCAAACATTCAGTTTATCTGGCAGCAGAGCCGAACTCACCTTTAGTCGGGTCAAACATTTCAGAAAGCTCTTTGGGGAAATCCAAAACTGGAGACACATCAGAGCTCAGGTCAGCCGCACATTTCAGCACATTAATCAGTGTTCATTATGGATAATTATCCCTGAGACTCACGCTCAGACGGATCTGACTTGACGGGCTGGAACCCGGCCGAGGAGGCAGAACCGTCCAGGGAGGCGGAGGACTGCAGCTGCTGCGGAACCGCTGCAGCACAGTCTGCTGCAGCGCTCGCATCTGAGGCCAAACACACAGAGGGAGAAATATGGAAAACACATGAAATCTAAAACATGTTTCTCAGTGGTGTTAGTTACACTGTAAGCCAGCGGTGTCCAAAGTGCGGCCCGGGGGCCATTTCTGGCCCCAACTTCAATTCAATCCTGATGACGACTGAAGTTTTATTAAAAGCTCAACATTTCAAACGACAGAGACACAAAACAAAACATTCATCTTTTAATAGCCTGGATGCATTTTTAATATCATAACTGAATATATTTATTTATTCAGTGACTTTTACTCTCAAGCAGTTTTAATTCACCCAAACCTGTATTTCATTATTTTATTAAAGCCGATGACCCAAATCCTGTTTCTGACGACAGTTCAAGTTTTGGTTACCTGCTGCTGCGGCGCCCGGCGTTGCTGCTGCGGCGCCCGGCGTTGCTGCAGCTGGTTTTATGGCTGGATGCGGCTTGCAGAGCTGCAGGCAAGAGGAAATGTCATGTCATGCTGCTGCAGATGGATCAGATGTAACAGAAACGTTTCCATCATTTTGTCTCTGAACCAGAAGCAGCTCGGAGTCCAACATGGCGCCACGTTTCCCCCGGCAGGATTCACCAGCAGATCCTCCACCAGGCATTTATTTTACTGGTTTATTCAATAAACCGTCACAATTATCAATACATTATTAAAATAATCATTTACAACAGCAAATGTAAATTGCAGCCTGAGAACGATCGGATTCCCCTGGAAGCCGAACCGATCGGGTTCATTTCTGCACAGGCTGCTGGGTCGGTCTGGGAGAGAGCTGTGGTTCTGGACCCAGAGAGGGGAAGACCAACCCGGATCGGTCCACCAAAGGACCATAAAGACTTTTTCTACTTTATTTCCTGTCTAGTGTGAGGTGAGGACCTTTGGGGCCTGGGGGGTCGTCTGGGTCGCTGTCGGCGCCGGCAGGTTGTGCAGGACGTCATCAGGAGGCGGGACGGGCAGAACCACCGGAGCGGCACTGGACGGGTCCTTATTGACCAGGAGAACCTCGATGGGTCCAGAGGTACTCTTCAGACGGATCTGGTACTTTCTCTGTCCATTAAGGACCTGCACGCGCGCACACACACACACACACACACACACACACACACACGGTTACCCTGGCTCATGGAGCGACCCGGACTCAACCTGACCAGGTCGTAATCATAGCTACTTACGAGTTCTGGTACAGGAACCTCCAGCTGGGTCCCGATGGGGGCCCGGATGGCTAGCAGAGTGTCCCCTGCAGGGTCAAAGGTCATGAGATACAGCCAGCAGGGACAATGAACCTAAATGTTCTCCAGACAGTTTTACCTTTAAACGCTCCACAGAGGTCTTCGTGTTTCACGTAGGCCATCGTATGAGAGCGTTAAGGTCGGTCTGAGCAATAATAAAGCAGATAATACGCCGACAGCTTTTATTGTGAAAGGCCTCCTGCTCAGAATGTTCAGATTTATTATTATTCATTCTAATCTGAGAAAGCAGAGAGGAATGAAGTCATCATCAGAACAGCTGGAGGCTGATGAACACAACGCTCTGCAGCAGAATCCAACAGCAGTACCACCAATCAACACAGAGGGCAGCACTGAGATACTGCAGTACCACCGATCAACACAGAGGGCAGCACTGAGTCACTGCAGTACCACCAATCAACACAGAGGGCAGCACTGAGACAGTTTTAGGGTACAGAACTAAAATTTAAACTAAAATGTAAAAACTCCGTCAGAAAAAAAGAAAAAACTCTAAATGTCGTTTTTAGACAGTTTATCAGCAAAACCAGCTGATTGGAGGTTTAGTTAAACTTAGTAGAAGCTCACATGAAGAAAATGATCAACAATAATCAAACTGACAAGGCTGTGAATTCTTATGTAAACGTGATCATTGGTTTTTTATTTTGAATAAATTTCCAAAAATCTCAAATTTTTCCCCACATTGTCATAATGGGGTATTTAATGTGTAGAATTTAATTTAATTCAGTCTGGAAATGAAACGTTGTGAAAACGTCCTGAGGTTGCTGGTTGAATTCCCCAGCAGAGAGTTTTACTTTCAGCCTGGCTGAACGTCACAGCTTTAATAAAAACACGTCAAGGAAATCCCCAACTATACAAATATTGAACTGATAATCCAGTAAAGGAAGCATCTCCATGGAGACAGCGCGATGCTAACGGCCAAAACCATTCAGGTAGTTTAACTCTGTTCTGACCCGGCAGCTCAAGAACAGAACCTGAACCTGAGGTCGGTTCCAGTGGTTCTGGTCGGGTCCAGAAGGATATGGGCTGTTGCCGGAGTCGTCTGTGACATTCTTGATGCTCTGCTGGACCCAGACCTTCTGCTGGTCCAGCTCGTTCTCCCGCAGCGCCAGATCGTCCAGCTCGGCCTTCAGCTCCATCAGCTTGTCTGCGATCTCCCTGGTGTTGCAGCCTGGTCCCACGCCCCTTAAACGCACCATCAGAGCGTGGTCATGCAGAGACACACGGAGATGTCAGCGTCAAACTTTACCATCTAATCCATTAATCTTATTATTAATAACATTATATACTTCTGCTTTAACATTGTTTTCTTATTTGTCAGCGATAGTTCTGATCTAAGTTTTTATTGTTTATTACAGAGTGAGTAGAAGAATAAATAATAATAACTGCATGAAATTATTGATGTGTTCACGGCACGGCTTTAATTCATTTTAATCTTGGTTCAACTTTTCCCTTGAAAAGCCATAAAAACATAAATTATGTTCCCTGCTGGCAGCCATCGACTGGTTGTTAAGTGAAACATTTTATTCTTTTAAATGACTTGATGTAATATCATTGTTCAGTTCCAGGGGGCGCTGCAGATTCATTCAGAGGAGAAATGAGGGGAACTTACTTCCACTGGATGCTGTTCTTGGACTTCTTCTCGATCAGACCGATTCCCTCCAGGACGTTGGTGATGTCATAGATGCGTCGTTTCTGCCGAACGGCCAAAGTGTCTGCAGCCTGCGGAGAAAACGGGACGTAAAGGCAGCATCATGCTGGGGCTCCCACTTCCTTCCTTCACAGATGGAGACGACGAGCCTGTGCAGCTGCAGAGTTTCACATGTTTCTGTTCTGACTCGACCGGAACCAGCAGACCGACCCAATCGCTTCCTGAACCGGCACCCTGATATCAAACCAGGTCCATTTCAAACGTTATGATCCAGAGTCATGTTTCTCCTCCATCTTTCAGAAGCCAGAAGTGAAAGTTCTTTTCTGCTAATTCACAGTTTCATCATAAAGCATTCAGCAGAGGAGAAATTTCTGCTGTAAGTGAGAGAACACTGCTGTGCACTGCCAGTCAGCTGGCTACATCTCTCCTTCACTTATAGGAAAAACAAACTGTGTTTTTAGGAAGATTTCTGGTGGTAAAAACAACAAAAAACGAAACGTCAGTCATGCTGTGAAAACTGAAGGAGCTCCACCCGACCTTATCAAGGCAACGCAGCGCTAAATACAGCAGGATGGGACAGAATAAAACAGAGACGTCTTCTGTCGTCCCACAGCTGGGACAGTCAGGGGACAGTCAGTGGACAGTTAGGGGACATTCAAGGGACAATCAGTGGACCAGGCCGTCTCATTTAATAAAATAATAAGTATTTAAAAACAATAATGTTTAGTTGGTGATTAATCTACATGTTTGTCTAGATCTGAGAGTGAAAATCAAACCAACAATAAATAAATATAATTTTATTCTAAATTCAGTGTTTCCAGTCCAAGGAGCCTCAGTCAAATTAGCATATTTCATTGGTATCAACTACAGGAAATATATTATTATAAAGATATTATTTTAAAAAGGAGAAAAAAGTCAAAAAGGAAGACAGAAATATCTATATGATATTTTGCAATTAATATTTAGTAAAAAATAAATAAATAAATAAATGGCACAACCTGATAAGAAACATTGATCTAAAATATTATTAATACTTTTAGTGTCATTCTGGTGTGTAAATTTAATGAAATTATTCCATTAAAAACTGATAACGCCTGGATGTGTTATTATATTGAAAATAAAGTTTCTTTATGTTGGAAAATTCAGGTGTCACAATGCAAAGGTCAGTGGGAACGTGAATGTTCACAAGACAGCTAGAAATATGCAAATAATAGTAACAGTAATAGTAACAATAGTAATAATAAGAAGAAGAGGCTGACCAGTAAGGGCACATTTACAGCATAAGAAAGATAAGTATGTAATTATTAAAATATAGCAACTGATTCAAAGAAATGTGCTACAGAGTTGAATAATTTGGAAAGTAAAAGTTTGCAAGACGTACATGAATATATAAACAGCAGATTATTTCCATATAGATACAGCAGCAGATTTACAGGTCATACATTTTAATCTATATTTAAAAACGGTTCATTCAAAATGCTTTAGCCAAAGTTATTAAAGGGTCACAGGTTGCAGAACAGCGCAACTGTAATAATCAGTTCATTTTGCCGTTGTTCCCAGTGGACAGGTCTGCATCAAAATGAGAATTTATTTAGTAAGTGAGATTTAATCATGTATAAACAACTAAAACTGTATTTTTCCTGGCAGTCATAGCTTCACATCAGCCTGCAGACTGCATAGGAACAGGAAGAAGGTCTCTGACCAACAGCTAAATGTTACTTAAAGGTTAAAAAGTGAGTATTTTGTTCTTAAACCCCACAGCCTGACAGGAACGGCTACCTGCTTCATCCCGCAGTCTCATCAGCACCAACCAGAGCTTTCTAACTCTCCGAGTTTCTATGCTGTTGAGTAATTAGTGAAGAATAACGACTGAAGACGTGTCCTCCAGAGACAAAGCCTTCATCCCTGAGGAAGAGGAAGATTGCTGCTACAGCTTTGGCTGAGGAGACAAAAGCTGACCCACTTTCCACACTTTGAATCTGCAGGGGGCAGAGCCTGACAAGTTACCCGGTGTTTTCAAACTTCACTCCGGGCTAACACCGCGATTCCGGCACGGAAAGCTCCGACAGCCCCGCGGAACCGCGCCGATTTTGCTCAAACGAGAGAGAGAAAATAACCGCAGCTAAAGTTGAAAGCTATGAGCTAAAGTGTATAATTCATTGAAAGCAGCCTGGAACTAGCTGGAGCTAATGCTAAGGTTGTGACATGTGCTAGCTGACAAAGACCCACCGCCTTCAGGTCCAGGACCCCGTCCTTCGCCTCCTGCAGCAGGGTTACAAACTTGGTGGTGAGCAGGCCCAGGCTCTTCTCGTGCCGGCTCGGTGTCTGCGGCTGAAGCGAGTCCCCGGGAGTCCCCGGGTCACCTCGGCTACAGGCCGACTCCAGCTCCATCATCGCTGGGTACTAGTTCCGCCGTTCTTCCCCGACAAAATTCAGCCAGCGAGCCCAGGAGCGGCACGCCGGACGACCGCAGTGAGACAAGCAGAACCCCCGACCGTGTAGCGGTGTTTGTTGGGTCAGTATGGCCCGGATCTCCGCAGATTACTCAGTCAAACCGAGCCGAACAAGCTGCGGACTGTAATTCAATGAGCAGTCGGTAGAGAGCCGTTGGCCACGCGAGGAATGACGGGACGGTTCAACCCGCTGGGGACCGACTGCCAATACTTCCACCGAGCTAAAAGCGTGGAGCTAAACAACGGGAAATTCAGGAATGAATATAAAACACTTCACTAAAAAATATGTTTTTATGACATAAAATACCCATAAAATTGAACAGTTTTAAATATTTGTTTTTTTATGAGTGAAAATAATGCATTATTCGCCCTGATAGAGTTTTAGAGTTTACCGCGAACCCTTAATCACAAACTTGAAGAAACTCCAGTTGGACCGCACAACGTATTAAAAAACACGCATGCGCATATGCGTAAAATTATATCAGACTGGCAGCGCTATTTATAGAATATGAAACTAGCATTTTTATGGTAACAAAAACATTTTCTTCCTTCCAGACACTAAATTTACGTATTTTATATGACAACAGCACAAAGTACTTCATACTTGTGAAGCGCAGGGAAATGATTCATGGTTTCCCCCTAACCCCCCAAAATTTAATTCAGTCCACACAATACTTTATTAATCCCATTTACGATTATTCCGATTTTCCGTGACAATTGAAGGTAGTTACTTGATTGGGTTATAAATTATGCAATGTGCCTGAAAATACATAATACTCTCTCCCGTGAAGGAAAATGAGAGTTTTTATTATTTTATCTGAAATGTCCTCTCTTTTAATTTAAAATTACCCTTAGAAATATATTTATGTTTCTGAATAAGCACTTAAGGAAAAACATAAGAGGATAAATATTAGTCGCTGGTCTTTAAAACCAGGGGCATATCATGTCAAAACTTGTATGAATTAAGGAATTAATAGCAAAGAAAATCTGACGCATTCAGAAAAGTTTGAATACCGTGGAGTTGATGAGATAAAAAAACATGTTATACTGTCAAAATTACTAGGAAGAAAGACAACAGCTGATCCAACAGTTAAATAAAATTAAAGTAAAACTAGATTTGGTTTATCTGTTAAATATAACTCAAAAAGAAATAGTTGTCAGATAATATTTTATCTCAAATTAAGAGTTTTATAACGGAATATAATCCTTCAGTGAAGTCCCGGTCCACACTCCGTACCAGTAGGTGGCGCTATTGTACCAATTCGCTGTAAACCGAAATAAACAACGAAGAAGTAGAAGAACAATGGTGAACCGGTCAGCTGATCTGATCCAACAGCAGAATTGACGTCGCTGTTCATTTATTCTCAGGTAAACTTCAGGAATGTTGTGATTTTGTATCTGAATCTGAACCTCAGGAGCTTCACGGAGACGCTGGCGGGCGCCGCCATGTTGCTTCAGCTGTTTCTGAACCCTGAAGCCTCTTCTCTATTTCCAGCTCCGGACACCATGAAGACAAGCAGAAGCAAAGCGAGCGGAACCGCTGACAGGGAGTTCGTGTTCGAGTTCAAGGCCGGGAAAAACATCTGCGTGCTCAGAGTTCCGCTGCAGCTTCCGGTCCAGCTGAACATCAGGGATCTGCACGGAAGGCTCATGCTGCTGCACAAAATCCCCTGCTACATAGAAGATGGTGAGGCTGCAGCTCTGAGCTTATGAAAACGGTTCATAACGCAGTTTCAGTCGGCCCAATGTTGGAGCCGATAGCCGCGGAGGAAGCGGACTGTTTTCAGGCTGCATCCGGGTGCGCTAAGTTTATCCCTCCTTCTGCTGTCTGGCTGAGGACAGAAGTCTGAGTTTCAGTCCTTCACCTCCCAGAAAACTGTCCTAGGAGTGGCCAGACACTACAGGAAAAATATAAATATCTAGACCCACACAGTAAATAAGAATGTCTGCAGTATTATTGAACCACTACGTGAAACACATTAGAGCTGCAGCGATAAATCAGTCCCGATTTATTGGCAAGCCGATTGGTGATCAGCCGATCTCATCCAGAGATCTTCTCTTCCTCAGCAGACATCAGCCTCTGTCCTCTGTTGCTTTGGGAGGTTTGGCGGTTAGCCCCGCCCTCCAGGTTGGCCCTGCCCACCAGACTTTCTCCATCTCAGCCACTTTCTAGGATTATTCAGCAACATTTCAGACAAAATAACTCAGTATCGACCAAAATCAGAATCGGCAGGTCGGACATTTTAAAGATCGGAGAACGGCCAGAAAACTGCAGTCAGTTTGAAAGTCTTTATTTCTGCTGATTGTGATGATTTTTCCAGTTGCAGGTAATGAAAACATGACCTTTAACCTGAAATGCTCCATCAGTGTGATTGAGCTCTGTGTGTCTGTGCAGAGCTGAAAGTCGCCCTCTCCGCCTTCATGGAGGAGCAGAGCGGCCTGGACTTCGACCGGGAGGCGGAGCTGGCCCTGCAGCGCCTCGCCTGCGGCGCCGTGGACGTCAACCAGCTGACCAGTGCGTGGGCCGCATCCTACGCTCAGGTACAAACACCTGCAGCCGCTGCTGCTGTGTGAACGGCTCTGACTACTGCAGCTCTGGGGCCTCACGTTTAAAACTAAAAGCTGCTGTGTGCACGCAGATACCGCCTCCTTTCCTTTATAAATCCTAATTTGCAGGAAACAGAGCAGCTGCTGCTCCGCCTGTCGCTTCCATAAATACATTTTAATCTAAATTAGTATAAATACCCAGAAGTCTGCCGCCAGGTGAAGCAGTAACCATGGCAACGGCCTTGCTTGTACCAGTATAAGTATTTATAAGTATCTATAAGACAAGCCAGGTTTCAGTGGATTTATGTGAGTTTTGACGCTTTGTAGTTTATTATTGTTCACAGAAAAAGTTTGTGTAGCTGCCGCACATTTTCACGGCAGAGAAAAAGTGTGCGTATGTTTATGCAGACTTTGACGCAAAGTTAATTTTTATGCACGCTGATTTGTGTGTAAAATATGGCGCTGCACATTTTTTGTACGTACGCCGCTTTAGACATGAGGCCCCTGGACTTTGATTGTTCTCTGCACACTAACGTCGCAATGAACCAGCAATCAGAGCTGCTCAGACTTTCTCTGAGTTCCTCTCCTGTCTTCAGGGTCCAGTTCAAACATTCACACTGAACTTGCAGTCACACAGCTGGGTTCCGACCCGGTATGGGGCCACATTTAGAAATCACTCTCAAACTGTTGATAATCACGTGTCTACGTGGAAAATGCCAGATTTCTTCAAAGATTAATAATGATTATTATCTTTCTGATCCAGGAGAACTTTATGTTCATGAAAAGTAAAATAGCTGATGGGAGTATTACCTCAAAAAAAGTTATTTAAATGTCTTTGAATCCTAATCTGTTAAAAATGAGTCGCTGTTTTCGGATTTATGTGGTTGTGATTCCCCAACCCTCCAGCAGGGGTCACTGTTTGTGTTCCTCAGACCAGCCTGGAGCACGCTCGGCCTGAAGAGCCCAGCTGGGACGAAGACTTCGCCGACGTTTACCACGAGCTGATCCACTCGCCCGCGTCCGATACGCTGCTGAACCTGGAGCACAGCTACTTCGTCAGCGTGTCGGAGCTGATCAGCGAGCGAGACGTGGAGCTCAGCAAGCTGCAGGAGAGGTAGCGCCGTCACGGTCCATTGTTCTTTTTAATGTGACCAATAGTCACGTTAAAAACTCACATCCTGCTGATTTTTCATTCAGTCATTTTTTCCGTTTTTATGCAATATTAGAAATGTATTAAAAGATGCAAATAATTAAATTCTTTTTTTAAATAAAAAAGTCAATAGCAGCATTCCTTCAGTGAATGTTGAATCATTTGCAGCAAAGCCAACATCAACAGTTTCCTCTGCTAAACGTTTCTTTGGACACATTTTGAATCTGAATCCAACTTCATCAACTTCTCTTCTGTAAAATTCTCCAATCAATCAGCATCCGGTTATTAATCATCATCAGATTTAGTGTAAATTAATTCAACTGTTTCTTCTTAGTTTCATTATTTCCATGTTTTTGTTCCGTGATCTGAGAAATTCACCATTTTGCTGATAAAAATAAAATCTTCAAGGTTTTCCTTCCAACTGGCAGCAATTGGTTTCCTCCTGAGGCGATGCTGCCAGTCTGACTGCTCCATCTGTCCTGCGTCTGTCCTGCGTCTGTCCTCCGTCTGTCCTCCGTCTGTCCTCCGTTTCCAGGCAGGCAGCAGAGATGGACAAAGTGATGCATGAGCTGGGAAACACGCTGAGCGACCATGATGTCAACGCCGTGGCTTCACAACACTTTGATGCTCAGCAGGTAAACGGCAGCAGAGACACGTCGTCCCGAGGACACGTCGTCCGAGGACACGTCGTCCCGAGGACACGTCGTCCCGAGGACACGTCGTCCTGAGGACACGTCGTCTGAGGACACGTCGTCCCGAGGACACGTCGTCTGAGGAGACATCCTGCCCTCTCTCTCTCCAGGTGCTGGAGAACAGGTGGGCGAGCGAGCTGAAGCAGGTGACGGCCATCCAGAAGCAGGAGTACCAGGACTGGGTTATCAAGCTGCACCAGGATCTGCAGAAATCCAACAACAGCAGCCAAATCAAGTGAGTCTGTCGACACCAGCGTTTGGTTCTGCTTCGCCGTCGGGCTGCTCTCTGGTGAAATAAGCTGAGGCCTGCAGCGGGACAGGACGAAATGTGAGAAAAGGTTTCTCCTCCATCTGGATCCTGATCCTGCTGTAAAACCCGGCTGGTTCTGAGCAGATGGGCGAGCGGCGGTGAACCTGGATTTGCTCTGATTGGTGTTTTGCAGCGAGGAGATCAAGGTGCAGCCGGGCCGGCTGGCGGAGGCTGCAGACGGCGGCTGCAGGCCGTTTGAGGAGCAGCCGCTGCTGGAGGAGAGCTTCACCATCCACCTAGGTGCCTCTGCTCCTCCTGCAGCCTGATGGTGACCCTGCAGGTGGAAAGCATGGCGGCACCTCAAGCTGTTCTCTATTCACGCAGGAGCGCAGCTCAAGACGATGCACAACCTGCGGCTGGTCCGCGCCGACGTGTTGGACTTCTGCAAGCACCGGCGCCACAGCAGCAGCGGCGCCAAGCTGCGGCGCCTGCAGACGGCGCTATCACTCTACTCATCCTCGCTCTGCGGCTTGGTGCTGCTGGTGGACAACCGGGTCAACTCCTACAGCGGCATCAAGAGAGGTCGGCCATCTTACCTATGTTACTGTGTAACACTGGGCAAAAGTCTTAAATCAGCCTCTGCTCTCATCGTCTCACCTCCTGCCATGATTTCTCCCACAAACTGAACCTGTTGGATCATTTTACAGGAAGGTTTTTATTAATTAGTGAAACTAGAAATCATGCAGCGATTTAAAAAGTGAAGGAATGAAGTGGCATTGATTCAGCTGAAAGAATTAATGTGAAATGAAATATTTAGAGACTTTGTTACATGATTTGTTCTCATTTCTTTAACCGAATCATTTAACCCAGTGGTTCCAAAGTGGGTCCTGGAGGCCCGGCATCCTGCAGGTTTTATTCTCTCCCTGGTGGTAACGACCTGTTCAGCTTGTCAATGTTCTCCTTAGCCCTCTAATGAGCCGTCACTTGATCCAGGTGCGTTAAACCAGGTAGAGAACTGAAACATGCAGGATGCCGGGCCTCCAGGACCCACTTTGGACACCCCTGGTTTAAAGTATGACCTGGACAGGGACTACAAATGGAAAGAAGCTAAATGTGGTTTAATTAATTTCTTCTTTTTGTAAAGATTAACGCTGTTCCTGCAAAACAAATGGCCAGCAGGGGGCTCCCGTCCTGCAGCTCTTGGTCTGGTTTCTGAAGGAAACTGAAACCGCCGTCACAAAGATCCTGGTCTATAAAACAAACCAGATGGGAGGACCTGCGGTCCTTATGTGACCTCTGACCCAGACGTGCTCTGGTTCTGGAGACAGAGGAAGCCGGTGATGCAGACGGTGGAGAATCTACCATCAGACTGTTTCACACCTGGCAGACGGCTAGACCCACTGCAAGCAGCATTCATCTGCTGCTGCAACACACCTGCTGCAGCAGCAGTGATGCATCCAGAAGCTGCAGGGCGGTGGAGACTGACTGCCAGCTTGATGGTCAGCAGCTGCTGATTAAACTTTTTGTTTCTCTGCCTTGTTTTGATAATAAACTGAAGTTGATGAATGAAAGCAGCTGATGAGCGTCATAGCTGCTCTTCCTGCTGCTGCAGCTCCGGTTCGGCTGCATGCGACGCGGCAGCGGCTCACAGTTGAGTTTAGGCTTTTTCTCTGCTGACCTCCAGACTTTGCCACGGTGGCGAAGGAATGCACCGACTTCCACTTCCTGAGCCTGGAGCAGCAGCTGGAGGAGGTGCAGCAGGCGGTGCTGTATGCACGGGTGCAGCGCTGCAGCAAGCAGAAGCAGCCGGCAGGTTAGTCCCCCTGATCACACAGCGGCGCTCTGGTGAAGTACACCACCAACTCTGCTTAGTTTAAACCAGTGGTCCCCAAACTACGGCCCGCCTCTACATTTGGTCTGGCCCCCTGAACGATACCAGAGAGCATTCATATTTTTTTTCATATACATATAAGCCGCTACTTTATTCCTAAGCTTTGAACCATGCAGCTTATAGCCTGGTGTGGCTTATATATGGATTTTTCTTCAACCACCAGGGGGCTCTTTAGCAGGAAGTGAATCATTGGAAGTCAAAATTGGAAATAAAAGAAGAAAGCGCCATTAAAACGAATTAGGTTTTAATAGGAAATTGAATTTTGAGAATGTTGTTGATCAGTTAAATAGCATTGAGGGAAAAAAGAAGATTTTTCGTTTTTTTTTAAATAATACTGGGATCATTATGAGAATTTGAGGTACAGATATTAAGATCCAGTAGATGGCAGTAGTGCAACAATAAAGGATGCAAGCTGCCGATGAAATTTAAAGAAGAAGAAGAAGAAGAAGAAGAAGAAGAAGAAGAAAGCGGCCATTTTCATTTAGCACATGCTAGTAGCAACATCAGCACTTTTACTGTTATAGTTACCGTTTGGAAACTACCATAATCAGTTCAGTTAAATCTAAACTTGGTAACTTTTTCTTTTTCAACCGTAATAAATGTGATATTCAGTTGACCTGTAATGACCCAGATGGTGGCTGTCCGCCCCTCTGCTGCTGCTGCATCGCTGTGGAAAACCTGGAGATATCTGCGGCTTATAGTCCGGAAAATACGGTATTTATTTCATTAATAGTGTTATTATTTATTTCCTGACTTTTGTGAAGAACCCAGAGAGGGTTATTTGATTGTGCTTTCTGGAAAACAAAGTTTTACATGTAGGCTCCTGCAATCGGCCCCCAGCAGAGAAGGGAAAAGTTATGTGGCCCTCACAGGAAAAGGTTTGGGGACCCCTGGCCTAAACTGTGTTCTAACATTTACATTTTTATTTAAAGAATTACATTTTTAAAATTATTTCTTATTAAGATGTTCTTTCAAATTAAGTTCAGGGTCTGTCATTATTTCATCACATTCTGATTCTGATGTACCAGAAACACGAATGAGGCTCCGGCTCTGTAAAAAAACAAGTGTGATTTGTCCTGTTAACATTTTCAATGCGTTGAAATCTCTATGATTAATCGAAATGAGCGACTTGAAGTCCTGGCTCTAGGCTCTTTATGTTTTTCAGCTGACTGGGCTGAAGGATTTTGTAAATAATAAACTAAAAGTCCTTCTTGTTTTATCTTAGTGGTGTAACTGTGAACTCCTGACGCGTTTAGCATCCTCTCTGCCGGGTGGTTTCTCCTCAGTTTATCGTTTAGTTCTCTGCTGCGCAGCATTTGAATGGAAAGAGGGAGAACAGAAACAGAAACATTTTTTCTCCTCTGGATCCTTCCAGAGATGCTCGTCTTCCAAGTTCTGCATCAGTTGGATGATTTATTGCTCAGTTTTGTTTCTGTTTTTCTACAGAAAATCAGAAGAATGGAGGAGATGATAAGAGCAAAACAGCTGAAAGAAATCCCTCAAACATTCTCCCAGGTATGGATGTTGAGCACGTGGAGAAGCTCAGTTTGAGTCGGTTCTTCTGAATCGCTCCGTGTTTTCCTTCAGGTGAGTTCTACATCTCCAGACACTCCAACCTGTCGGAGGTCCACGTCGTGTTCCACCTGTGTGTGGACGACAACCTGCGGTCGGGAAGCATCACGGCCCGCGACCCGGCCATCATGGGCCTGAGGAACATCCTGAAGGTCTGCTGCACGCACGACGTCACCACCGTCACCGTGCCGCTGCTGCTGGTCCACGACATGTCCGAGGTACCGACCGCCCCGGTCCAGGTCCGGGGCCACACACACAGGAAGCAGCAACCTGACCAGGCCACTGATTGGCTGGTTCAGCTCTGCTCCCGTTCTGACCAGCATCATGGCCTTAACGTGAGCAGCAGCAGTGCATCCTAAAGGCTGAGGTTATTCTGGGATGCATTCAGTGTGACCTCTGTTATTTCCTCACTAGTCCAGATCTGCTCACTTTAAACGGATTTACCACATTATTTCACTTTAATGTAAATTAATTAGAATAACTCTATAGAGCTATAAACACACAATCTGCTTACTGCTGATTTTTAAACTGTTTTATTCACATTTATTTTCTGTTTTATCGACTTTTTGTGTTTTATCTGTTATTGCAGTTTTTAGAAACATCTATATGACTAAACATCAGGCACAAAGGAAACTAATTTACTGTAAATACGTGAAGAAAATCCAAGTGGATGCTGATTAAAGCCAGGTGTGCGTTAGTGTCAGGTACATGACGTCACCTTGCCAAAGGTGAGGCTGTGAATGATGATTCAGATCATAAACATTTAACTGTGACTCTGTTGCTCAGGTAATGAGCTCATATTTGCAGGTTGTTTCAGACAAAGCCAGTCATGAGTCACAACAGCAGCGACGCATTTAACCCATTTACATCGCTGAGTTATCAGCATGATTGTTGTCAGCTGCTTGTCACGGCAGCAAGACACACCGAGCAGAACGCATCAGAACCGGTGCTTTGGGTTTTCAGAACCACAAACATTTCAGCTTTTCTCAGCAGTTACAAATATGATATTTGGGAAGTGTTTTGAGTCAGTTTCAATTAATTTACTGTCAGATTCAATCAATTCTGACAAAGAAAAATGATTTTATTCCATTTGTCAGGCCTTTGTTTTGCTTTGGATGAGTTTCTGCTTCCTGCAAATAAAATCAAATGAAATAGAAGAACAGAAACGGCCAACACTGTCTCACAGAGGGACATTCAGGTTACAGCAGCATCAGGTGAACAGATTGACACAAAAAGTCTAAAAAATAAATGATAGTCGTACAATAACAACGCCAGAACCCACCGGGTCTGACCAGAACCCATCAGCCAGAACCCATCAGCCAGAACCCAATAGGTCTGACCAGAACCCACCCGGTCCGGCCGAGCATCCAATCAGGACGGAGCTCTGCTCTCCTAAGGGACGTGCAGCTCAGCAGGATGACTTCTAAAAAAATTACAACATTTGCATTGAACTTTTAAAAAGACATTTCTACCATTTAAGTGCAGAAAGTCAAAAACAGCAGAAATGTTAATAAAAATGAGTAGAAAACAGTGGAAGATGTAAAAATACCAACAGAGATGAAAACAGTTATTGATTGGAACTGTATGTGTAATATTAGATCAGTAAAAAGTGTTAGTACTGCGGTTTGTTTTCCTCTGGTTTCATCAGAACCAGATTCTAATTTACTGACTTTCTGTGGCGCCAATGCAGCAAATCATCAAACTTATTTCACCTCTTTGTTCCACAAACTCAAAGATAAAAATAAATATGCATCAAAATGAAAGATAAGAAAACCCAGATTTGCTTTCATGTCCTCTGACATGTTAACGTCAATATTTTCTGCTGCTGAATTTCCAGATTTTCCAGAAGCTTCAGAAGGCGAGTCGTTGGTAAGCGGCGCGCTGCGAGCCGCTGCAGGTCAGACGGGTTTCAGATGGATTTGCTCTGATGACGTGTTTAGTCAGGCTCATTCGTCAGGCGGCTGCAGCGAAACGCCGCTGCAGAAGACGATCAGAGAGGAAGCAGCATGAGCTGCAGCTGAAAACGCTGACTCTGCAAGTTAAATTTAGTCTGCTACATTTAGAATATGATTGAAACCAACATATTTAGTTTCTCTAAAGAGATTTGAAGCTTTATGAAAGTGAGGAAGAGCTCAGCGCACGACATTGGACTGCTCTTTATTTTAATTAAATTATAACAGTTTGTAAATAATCTGGTATTTTTAGTCTCTTCTTCTTGCAGGAAATTAATTATCAACCTCATGACATGAAGTAAGCTAGCTTCATGTTGACCATGGCGCTAAAACTGAATGAGTTTATGTTCATGTTCATAGTTCATCAGCTGTCTGAAAACAGTCCCAGAATGAATCAGTTCTGGTCGTTTTATGAAATGGTATTTCATAAAACAAAGGTCAGGTCATCAGGTGTCTGTTAGCATAGTGATGATGTCATCAGTCTCTTTCTCACCTGGGCTGGACTTTAGTTTGACTGACCTGTCACCTTGAGTCAGGATGGAAGATTTGCTGATTTATGGTTTTATAATCATTTTAATTTCCAGGTTGGCGTTCCTCTTTCATAAACTACTGATTCATTCTGAAAACATCGGCAGATAAAATCACACTTTAAAGAAAATAATCTTAAATCTTCATTTGGACGCACTCCTTCTGCAATGTTTAGACTTTAAGCCAGACTTAATTTTTCTGTTTTTAAATCTGAGTCTGCCAGCAGCAGGTTTTGCAGAGGAACTCCAGAACCACCTTCAGTTTACAGACTGACATTTGGAGTTACACTCTAGAACCGATCCACATTAAATGGAGGGAGCGGGTCAGAGGTCTCAAGGCTTCCGGAAGCTAAAGCCTCCTTAGCGCTAGGCTTCCGGAAGCTAAAGCCTCCTTAGCGCTAGGCTTCCGGAAGCTAAAGCCTCCTTAGCGGCTTCCGGAAGCTAAAGCCTCCTTAGCGGCTTCCGGAAGCTAAAGCCTCCTTAGCGGCTTCCGGAAGCTAAAGCCTCCTTAGCGGCTTCCGGAAGCTAAAGCCTCCTTAGCGCTAGGCTTCCGGAAGCTAAAGCCTCCTTAGCGCTAGGCTTCCGGAAGCTAAAGCCTCCTTAGCGGCTTCCGGAAGCTAAAGCCTCCTTAGCGCTAGGCTTCCGGAAGCTAAAGCCTCCTTAGCGCTAGGCTTCCGGAAGCTAAAGCCTCCTTAGCGCTAGGCTTCCGGAAGCTAAAGCCTCCTTAGCGCTAGGCTTCCGGAAGCTAAAGCCTCCTTAGCGGCTTCCGGAAGCTAAAGCCTCCTTAGCGGCTTCCGGAAGCTAAAGCCTCCTTAACGGCTTCCGGAAGCTAAAGCCTCCTTAGCGGCTTCCCGAAGCTAAAGCCTCCTTAGCGGCTTCCCGAAGCTGAAGCCTCCTTAGCGGCTTCCCGAAGCTAAAGCCTCCTTAGCGGCTTCCCGAAGCTAAAGCCTCCTTAGCGGCTTCCCGAAGCTAAAGCCTCCTTAGCGGCTTCCCGAAGCTAAAGCCTCCTTAGCGGCTTCCCGAAGCTAAAGCCTCCTTAGCGGCTTCCCGAAGCTAAAGCCTCCTTAGCGGCTTCCCGAAGCTGAAGCCTCCTTAGCGGCTTCCCGAAGCTGAAGCCTCCTTAGCGGCTTCCCGAAGCTGAAGCCTCCTTAGCGGCTTCCCGAAGCTGAAGCCTCCTTAGCGGCTTCCCGAAGCTGAAGCCTCCTTAGCGGCTTCCCGAAGCTGAAGCCTCCTTAGCGGCTTCCCGAAGCTGAAGCCTCCTTAGCGGCTTCCCGAAGCTGAAGCCTCCTTAGCGGCTTCCCGAAGCTGAAGCCTCCTTAGCGGCTTCCCGAAGCTGAAGCCTCCTTAGCGGCTTCCGGAAGCTAAAGCCTCCTTAGCGGCTTCCCGAAGCTGAAGCCTCCTTAGCGGCTTCCCGAAGCTGAAGCCTCCTTAGCGGCTTCCCGAAGCTGAAGCCTCCTTAGCGGCTTCCCGAAGCTAAAGCCTCCTTAGCGTCTTCCGGAAGCTAAAGCCTCCTTAGCGGCTTCCGGAAGCTAAAGCCTCCTTAGCGGCTTCCGGAAGCTAAAGCCTCCTTAGCGCTAGGCTTCCGGAAGCTAAAGCCTCCTTAGCGCTAGGCTTCCGGAAGCTAAAGCCTCCTTAGCGCTAGGCTTCCGGAAGCTAAAGCCTCCTTAGCGCTAGGCTTCCGGAAGCTAAAGCCTCCTTAGCGCTAGGCTTCCGGAAGCTAAAGCCTCCTTAGCGCTAGGCTTCCGGAAGCTAAAGCCTCCTTAGCGCTAGGCTTCCGGAAGCTAAAGCCTCCTTAGCGCTAGGCTTCCGGAAGCTAAAGCCTCCTTAGCGCTAGGCTTCCGGAAGCTAAAGCCTCCTTAGCGCTAGGCTTCCGGAAGCTAAAGCCTCCTTAGCGCTAGGCTTCCGGAAGCTAAAGCCTCCTTAGCGCTAGGCTTCCGGAAGCTAAAGCCTCCTTAGCGCTAGGCTTCCGGAAGCTAAAGCCTCCTTAGCGCTAGGCTTCCGGAAGCTAAAGCCTCCTTAGCGGCTTCCCGAAGCTGAAGCCTCCTTAGCGGCTTCCCGAAGCTGAAGCCTCCTTAGCGGCTTCCCGAAGCTGAAGCCTCCTTAGCGGCTTCCCGAAGCTGAAGCCTCCTTAGCGGCTTCCCGAAGCTAAAGCCTCCTTAGCGGCTTCCCGAAGCTGAAGCCTCCTTAGCGGCTTCCCGAAGCTAAAGCCTCCTTAGCGGCTTCTGTTTTCGCTGCAGTTTTTCTGTCTGCCGGCTCCTTGGGGGCTCCTCCTGCTGTAGGAGGGATCCGACTGGTTAGTGCAGCCCGGTTCTGGAGTCCGTTCAGAGGAAGTCGGACCGCAGCGCAGACAGAACCGCCGGCTGATTATTTTTAGATGTTTTTGTCTTTGGATGTGAAGAAAGCAGAGAAACTATTTCTAGAGACGAAGGTCCGGCTGCTGTTCAGAGGGCAGACTCAGACGGGTCAGCTGCTGCTTCATCATCATCATCATCTGTTTGAAGCTCTCAGGATCCACTTTGTGTTCAGCACACAGAAAAGTTCATTTATTCAGGATTCAGTTCAAAACTGGAACTTTCTCTGAAGTTCTTTTGTAACTGTGAAACGTAATCAGATCACTGCCTTGGTTTAGTCACACTCTCCTCTTCCTCTCTTCTTCCTTTCCTCTGCTCTTCCTCTGCTCTTCCTCTCTTCTTCCTTTCCTCTCTTCCTTTCCTCTGCTCTTCCTCTGCTCTTCCTCTCTTCTTCCTTTCCTCTCTTCTTCCTTTCCTCTGCTCTTCCTCTCCTCTTCCTTTCCTCTGCTCTTCCTTTCCTCTGCTCTTCCTCTCTTCTTCCTTTCCTCTCTTCTTCCTTTCCTCTCTTCTTCCTTTCCTCTGCTCTTCCTCTCTTCTTCCTTTCCTCTCTTCTTCCTTTCCTCTGCTCTTCCTCTCTTCTTCCTTTCCTCTCTTCTTCCTTTCCTCTGCTCTTCCTCTCTTCTTCCTTTCCTCTCTTCTTCCTTTCCTCTGCTCTTCCTCTCTTCTTCCTTTCCTCTCTTCTTCCTTTCCTCTGCTCTTTCTCTCCTCTTCCTTTCCTCTGCTCTTCCTCTCTTCTTCCTTTCCTCTCTTCTTCCTTTCCTCTGCTCTTCCTCTCTTCTTCCTTTCCTCTGCTCTTCCTCTCTTCTTCCTTTCCTCTGCTCTTCCTCTCTTCTTCCTTTCCTCTCTTCTTCCTTTCCTCTGCTCTTCCTCTCTTCTTCCTTTCCTCTCTTCTTCCTTTCCTTTGCTCTTCCTCTCCCCTTCCTTTCCTCTGCTCTTCCTCTCTTCTTCCTTTCCTCTCCTCTTCCTTTCCTCTGCTCTTCCTCTCCTCTGCTCTTCCTCTCGTCTTCTTCTCCTCCCTGCAGGAGATGACCATCCCCTGGTGCCTGAAGAGAGCAGAGTTGGTCTTCAAATGTGTCAAAGGTAACCGTGACCTTTGACCCCTGCCTGTACCAGTAGTCCCCCCTGCTGTCTGGTGGAGGAATGACAGGATTATGAAAAATGCGCTTTTTTATTTTCCATCATGTTTTCATGTATTTCCCTGCAGTGTTGCTTTCATTCTGTCATGTTTTAGAAATCCTTTAATCGCATCTGCTAAACGCCTGGGTGGCCCTAGCCCCGCCTTCAAGCACAGCTCCTCCCCCACTCAGCTCCTTCAGACTAGCCAGCAACAATTAGCAAACAGCTGCTGAGCTCCTTATAGGAGCTGTTGCTCAGAGCAGTGCTGGTAAAAACATTAAAGGGTTAAAGAGGAGCCATGTTGGGATGACTTCCTGGAGGCAGAGCTTCAGAAAGAGCAGGAGCTTCTTAAAGAGACAGAGACCCAATTTCAAGGTGTTAAAATTATGAAGTCACATTTCTGAAACATTTAAATGAGATACAAAAAGCAAAATAAATCAATTTGTTTGTTAGGTTGTTCATGCATCTTCACCAGGTGTGTCATCAAATATGAAGATATGAATACATTTTCCCCTGAATTGTTGCGTAACCCTGCAGGCTGCAGTGCATGCTGGGTATGTTCCAGATGTTTCATCATGTTTGAAGGTAAACCTAATCTTCTGTTCTTGTTTTCTGCTTCCAGGTTTTATGATGGAAATGGCTTCGTGGGACGGAGGGATCTCCCGCACTGTTCAGTTCCTGGTGCCAAAGGTGAGGTCGGGCGGCTGTTTGCTGTCTCCATGGCAACCTGACTGAGCGCTGCATTTACCGTCACTCAGCCAGGTTTCTCCTCATGTCGCTGCAGCCAGGAGCTGCTGGGTATTTTTAGGTGACCTTTGGTTCCATGTTTAACCAGCTGACCTGCGATTTATCTGCTTCAGGGCAAAGGTCGCAGCTGCTGATAGATGAGCTTTAATGTTCTTTCTTCCCAAACTCTCATTCATCTGCATTTTAGATTGAAATGATTTATTTTCATCAGTTTGATGCATCAGTGTCAGAAAAACAACATGGAGTTCTTATTTTATTTCAAACTTTATCCAACATTTTAATCCCAGTGGCTTTAATACGTTACAATTTTAAGTGGAAATGTGTCACGATTTGGTTTATTTATCTAAACCATCAAACGCAGGATGACATAACTGTTAATGTCACAAGATATTTTAGATGAATTCAGTTTGTTTACAGTAACATTCACACCACTTCGTTCCAGACCTTTACTTAATCTGATGCCTCATTCTGACGATGTGTGCCAGGTTTAATTTGGCAAATGGATTCAAAATAGAAAACTAAGAAAAGACACGTGCGTAAGTATTCCCACCCTTTGCCATGAAGAGCTCATCTGTTTCCACTGATCCCAGTGAGACGTTTCTCCAGATCAAACGGAGTCGAGCTGATTGGACTTAACCTGTCTCTGAGGTCAGGGGTCAAACATGAAGCCAGTGAGCTGAATGTCAGGCGTCATGGATCAACAAGGTGTGAATACTTGGATTAGTCTGATGTGGCGTGTTTGAGCTCCGCCGCCCGTCAAACAGCAACGTTGATCTAATGTGATCAGATTAGCTCCCCTGTTAGCCAGCTGGAGCAGCTAGCCTGCAGTTAGCTCACACTTAGCCACACGGCAGCAGTCGGTTTTAAGAATGAGTAAATATTTAAACTAGGTGTTAATAATAATAATTACTGTTGATGTCAGAGTTTTAACTCGGTGACTGAAAACCAAAAATGTGTTTTGACCTGCTGACTTTCCTCCAGAGACGCTGCTGCAGCTGGTCCTTTTCATCACCAGGCTGCCCAAGTTACTGCCTGTTCAAAATACACTGAAGCGTCACACCGCATGATAATCATGCTGCAGCGCAGATTAAATATATTTGGAAGTATTTGTTCTGAATTTATTTTAACCTCAATCTTAAGAGTAGTTTTATTTACTCTGGAAAATAATAATATATTTCTGCGTTATTTGGAAAATAATCTCCTATTTCTGGAGGCTCACTTGTGCAGGACAGTCGCTCCATCAAAATGCAGATGCAACATCTTTGGTACTGTAATTTCAAGACTACAAGCTGCTGCTTTCTTATTTCCAACACTGCGTTGCGGCTGATTGTCGGGTTTGAGAAGCAGGACTGCAGCGTGACGAAGAGGAGGGACGAGGTCCAGAGGAAGGACGGAGAGTCTCATCCCCGACACGCCTCATCATCTGGCCACACAAAACCACACACAGATACATATGGAAAGCCAACAGTGCCACAAAACGCCACTTTGACCCCGTGTCTGAATAAATGTCATTTTTGGCGTTTTGATTAAATTTTCTCTATTTCATGGCATTTTGAGTCAAACTGCCTGCGACAGACTGGCGACCTGTCCAGGTGACCCTGCCTCTCGTCAGAAACATTTGCTGGAGAGGCAGCAGCAGCCCTCCCAACCCAGCAAGGACAAGGGCGCAAGAAAATGGATGGAGTCAGAGTGCAATTTTTGAGACTTTTTTATATTGAACCATGACAAAAATGGCACTTTTGGCTTTCCATAAACAGGTCATGCAAGTGTAATGCACCAGGCTCACAGAACGGCGCATCTAACTCACTCAAGGCCAACACACACACACACACACACACACACACACACACCTGTCTGCATTCTAAATGATACAGCAGAAAAACAGGAGCGACCTTTAGGAGCGACCTTTAGGAGCGACCTTTAGGAGCGACCTTTCCGGTTCCATGCTGCTTTCTGACATCAGTAGTCTGGGAGTTCGTGTTATTATTCTCTGTATTTTCAGAGCAACATTTGAATATATTTTCCTGTAAATCAGCATTTTTCTATCAGCAGGCGACTCTCAGTCTGAATTATTTTACAGCAGAAGATGCTGGACTGCTTTCTGATTGGCTGCCTGCCAGAGAGCTTCAGCTGATTTAGGAGGAAGAGGAGGAGGAGGAGGAAGCTGAGTGTGTGACCAGCTCTGTTCAGTCCTGGATTACAGATCGGTGTTTACTGGGATGAAGGAAAGCTGCAAGTGTGATGAGAGGCGGGATTAACGGGAAATTAGCTGCACCTCACTAATGTGAACAAACTGACTGAAAGGTCAAAGTGTTGAGGTCCCAAAGGTCAAAGTGTTGAGGTCCCAAAGGTCAAAGTGTTGAGGTCCCAAAGGTCAAAGTGTTGAGGTCCTAAAGGTCGCCTCTGACCGGCCGCCATCTTTCTTTGTGTTGCAGAGCATTTCAGAGGAGATGTTCTACCAGCTGAGCAACATGCTGCCTCAGATCTTCCGTGTCTCTTCCACTCTGACGCTCACCTCAAAGCACTGATGAGGAAAACCTTTCCCGATGAGCCCAGGTCACGACCCGATGAGCCCAGGTCACGACCCGATGAGCCCAGGTCAGCGGAGAGCCTGGTCAGACTCTCATCCATCCAGATTTCTGGAGATGAAGCAGAAAACCTCAAAGATTTGAAACGGAAATGAATGAAAATGTTTTTCTGCCTGATGGGTCGCTGACGGTCCACCCAGACATCGTCAGAACCAGAACATCCTCGGTCCTGACCCAGTTCTGGCTCTGAGGTCAGACCTTTGGTGAATAAATCCTTCTGGAGAACATTTGGTTCCTCCACAGTTCCTCCTGCTGGTTCAACAGAAACCTGCAGAACCAGACCCGGGTCTGGACTGCAGATGTTCTGGTTCTGATCTGCTTTCATCTCTTCCAGCTTCTGGAAAGACAAGTTTTGTGGATGAACTGATCGTTTTTTCCATCAGTTTATTTGAGCTTCCTGGATTCATCTCATTCTGGCTGCTGATCTGAAAGGAACGCAGCCGGTTCTACTGGGGATAAACACGAATTGGGACGCTCCCCAGCAAGACGTCTGCCTTACTAAAGCAAATGATTTCATATCTTCACCTTCCTAAAATCATGGGCCGAGTCATTTTTAGCCAAAATTACATTTGCAAAATATGATTTGGTTTGTTATTTTAGGAAGAAAGGGGAAATATTCAACAATGCAGATGTTCCTTCCCTCCAACAGTAGGTGGCGCTGTTCCTAAATACAGAGGAGGAACAAACTGGAGACCACACACACACACACACACTCCACTTTCATAATCTGAACAAGCATCGATCCACCTGGGATTATTTTCCTGCTTCTGCCCTCAGTGGATAAGGATATTTACTGTATTTCTAATTAATGTTTTATTGATAATAAAGTCGGAGAGCTCAGCTGTGTGTTCTTCATGGATGCAGGGAAACTGGATGATGGTGGTTTCTGGTTCTGATTGAACCCGTTCAGCCTTTCTGCTGATAATGAAGATGATTTATCAATATTCTGCTGAAGTTATGATCCACATGAGGTCGCTAAACCCCAGCTGAGTTCAGGGCTAATTAAAGATGGCAGCCAGGCCATAAACAAGATGGCTGACAGAGTGATGGCATTTTGCAGGTTTGTTTCCAGGAGGATCCATGAGTGGCTCACAGCGGCGAAACACGGAGCCGTCAGGAACTGCAGAGTTTCTCAATATTCAAACATTTTCTCACCCGGCTGAGAAAGATCCACGTCCTGTATGATCAGGTCAAAATCGACACGAAGCAACCATTTCCTGTTTGATAAAACCATTTCCTGTTTGATAAAACCATTTCCTGTTTGATAAAACCATTTCCTGTTTGATAAAACCATTTCCTGTTTGATAAAACCATTTCCTGTTTGATAAAACCTGGCTCTGTTTCACCGCGGAGATGGGAGTGAAACACTAAATCGCTCCAGGCTCTGGTGTGACTTGGCTCTGTCCTGTTTAGTCATGTTTCTTTAAGAAGCCACTGATGAAGTCCCTGCTGCTCACACCGGTTCTGGTTCTGCTCCACCAGCTCTGGTCCAGGTTTGCTCCTGTTAAACTGAGTTGTTTCCTTCCACTGTCACCACATGCTTTCTCAGGAGGAGCGGCTCCAAGGTCACAGGAAGGTCCTGTGTTTGTGTTGCTGCCTGGTTCTTCATGAAACACAGAACTTCACTTCTTTATTTTTATCTGCTACTTCCAATAAGAATCATTTCTGCGGTTTACTCTCTGGACGTAACCGAACATTAGCTATGATTTAATCTTTCATTTCATTGCCGCCTTTTATTATTTCAGTACATAATTTTTTCCATTTTTCAGTATTTCAGTTTTGTTTAGTTTACTGTCACTTTTTTAAATCACACATTAACTTTCCCTCCCAATATTTCTTCTTTGCATTTTCTCCACTCCTTTGCATTTATTTACAGATAATTTTTCTCATGTTCTCTTTTCTTTTCCTTCTCTTTACGAGCTAAAATGAAAAAGTTGGGAGGAGATCCAGAGTCAGCTTTTGTGACCACAAGTGGGAAGGAAAGCCTGCAGAGTTGGCCAGCGTTGACCGCTAGGAGAGCAGCTGAACCTGAATCTCCTCCCAGTTTTTATTTCAGCTCTTAAAAAGATTCAGAGGAAAAAAGAACAAAGAAATCTGTAAATGCAAAGGAGAAAACAGAAGTGGAGAAAATCCAAAGAGGGAATATATGGAGGAAAATAAGTCAAAGTATGATTTTTAAAAAGTAGCAGAAATTACTATTATTAAAGGGAAAATATGAGAAAAGAGAAAAAATAAAAAGGAAGCTAATATAGTGTGAGAACTCAGTAGCGCCTCCTCTGGCTGCAGGTCTGAACATCTTCAGCTCTGCCAGATGGATCGAAAACATCTGAGAACATCAGCTTTCAAGTGTTTCCCAAGATTTTCAGTTGGATTCAGATCTGGCCTTTGACTAGGCCATTCTAATTCCTGGATCAGCTCTGATCTACACATATCTCTGAGTCTTCAGGTTGGTTGTTCAGCTGGAAGGTGAACTTTGACCCCAGTCTCAGCTCCTCTGCTGGTTTTCCTCTAGGATCATCCTGATTAGCTCCATCCATCTCCCCACCACCTCCCACCTGCTTCCCACAGCATGATGCTGCCACCTCTGTGTTGCCAGTGGGTGTGGTATGTTTGGGTGATGAGCAGTGCTAGTTTTCTGCTTTGGTAACAACACTGAGTTTTATTTAGAGTTAAAATACAAACACCATGCTATATTTAAATTTCACTTTTCAACTTTGGATGTAAAATTAATTAGCTTTAAAGTCAAGATTAGAATTAAGTCTTAATTTTGAGCTTCAAAGTTTTATTTAGAACATACAAAACCCATAACATTAAGATCAAAAGTCATAATTAGGAGTTTCAAAGTAAACTTGACTGCAATCTTTGAGGATGAAAACTCACACTGTGACTTAAAATCACAATTATGAGAAAAGTCATAATTTGACATTCAAAGTCATGATATTGAGCCATAAAATTATGACTAGTCAAAATGTCAACTTTTAAAGTGCCCATTTTGGGATGCTATGTTATGCTTTGACTTCCAAAGGCAGATTTAACAGACATAAACCCATAATTTTAACTTTCAAAGTTATAATTATAAATTTAAATCTTATTATCATAACATATTGGGCTCCTTTTTTAATTATTTGACTTCTAAAAATAGCATCGTCTGCCTGATTGTACTGGATTATGTTAAAGCATGAGTAAACCAGGTCCTGGTGGTATTTACTTGTTTGCATTCATTCCTGTAATTTTCTATCAGCTTTTTGTTACCACTTCCGGTTGGGGGCCACATTTTTTTGGCTTACAAAAGAAAAGAAAAGCTTGTTGACGGCAGTTGTGAGATCATTTAACATTTACTGCAGTGCCTCTTGTTTAATGTGAAAGTTGATGTTTCTTACATATATGTAGAATCACGGAGGCATCTGCTTAATAGTTTGTTTATTAATCAGTGAATAAAGCGTCGTTTCATCTACGTGGTTTTATTTTGAAAAACCTCGCC
This sequence comes from Poecilia mexicana, assembly GCF_051168715.1. Lineage (NCBI taxonomy): Eukaryota > Metazoa > Chordata > Actinopteri > Cyprinodontiformes > Poeciliidae > Poecilia > Poecilia mexicana. The sequence continues at coordinate 3,518,053 of NW_028263375.1, forward strand.
GGATGTCGCTTTCCGCAGCAACAGTAGCTTGACGGCTGTTGTCACAGCTGGGCAGTTGGCTCGCTGGAAGTTGAGCAACAGCCGTCTGGAGCGAGCGAGTCGCGGCGTGGATTTCCAGAAGCCCCGCAGAGTCCACGGAGAAGGTTCGTCTCTGGAAAGTCCATCACCACGGTTCAGAATCCCATCTGTGAAGGTACCGGTCTCATTTAAACCCCGGGCTGCTCGTTGTTCGGTACTTTTCGTTAGTGTTGAAACTTGTTCATTGAGTCTTTTTCCAACCATCCGCCGCCTTCAAACCGCAGGCTACAGATTCATCATTTAACCCATATATGGTCGCTCAGTGCCGTCTTTCTCCTTTAAACCCGGTTCGGTGGTTCGGCTGAGACCCGCAGTAGACGTGTGGGATAGCGGTGGAGCCTGCGGCTAAAAGGTGTCCGGTTAGCCCGCTTCCAGCCGCCGCAGCGTGGTGCTTTCTGGAAGTTTGTCCGCTCGGCAGCGCCGAACACCGGGCTCCGTGCTCGCTGACGCGCCTGTTAGTGCCATGATGGCAGAAAGTGATCCGAACCGGACCCGAGGAAAGGTTCTTGTCCGTGTGGAGGGTCGCCGTAGCCCTCTGTTTGACACATGGAGGTCTGGGGGTCGTGGTGAGGAGACCCCCGTGGAAAGTTACAAACTCCTCAGGGCTGAAAGTGCCGCTGTTTCGATGAACAGACCCACCATCCTGCTGGTACTGAACCGAACCGGCACAACATTTATGATTGTTAGAGTATTTTACCAGAAAAAAAAGCAAGTGTGAAACTTTTAATTGAGCAGGTTTGAAGGAGATCAGTGAGACTTTTAGTCCGTGTGACTCATCCCTAATTACCGTGAAATGTTCCGCAAGCGATCTTTGATTGGTAATTAGAAATAATATCAGTTAATTAACTTACAATAATGCCTTTATTGGGCCAAAGAGACATCAGAAAATTCAATTTAAATCTAATTTGGTATGTTGAATAGATATTAAGCTCAAACGTCCAGAGGAAGTTGATGAATCAAAGTCACTGATTCATTCTACTGACAGAGGAAAACCTATCATACAATGATCGGCTTTTAATTGTTTTGTTTTGTTTTTTGTGAAATTAACACAAAAATTACTAGTATTTTCTTAATCCCAAGTTGATTTAAATATTTAACATTATTTAATGAGTGTTTTTTTTAAAGTTCATTAAGAAAATCAGCCATTCAGTTTCTTTTTGATTATTTTTTCAGATAAAACATTATAGATGATTTGTTATTAATATCTGCTGGAGGCAGAGTCTGGGTGAGGCTGGGCCGCATAAAGGATTCCACAAAAAACATTTAAAAGATATCCCCAAATGTCATCAACATTTAATTATTTCTCCAATACATGAACTGCACTCTGTGGATTGACAAAGACATGATGAGGGTGTGACAAAATTTACTTTATTCCACTTGGCGTCGCTCCGGTTCTATGTTTCATAGAAGTCTTTAGCCAGCTAGCAACGTATGGAGAACGTCTCGACACGTGACATCATCACCGCTTCTACTTGTCAAACAGGCGGCGGATGACGAGCAGCCCGTCGCCGTTCTCTGTGTTTGATCCTGGCATTAATGGTAGAAAGTATCGGAATGGCGACTGCAGGGAAGGAAAACTGGTACCGGACCGGTCCATCATCTGCCGCACTATTGTTACAAGCGTAGTGTGCATGAAGTCAGTGTAGCTTAGCCTAGCACCGAATGTCAGCCATGACGAAGAACAGCGGGCGGGACTCCCTTTAGAGGGCCCTCACCCTGTGGGCCGCACTAATATTATACTTTCATATCACGGTGGGGCCACCAGACATCGTCCTACGGGCCGCGAGAATGAGACCTCTGGTGTAACTGGAGCTCCAGATTCACTGCAGCTGCTGCCTGCTTCCTCATTCTGTTGGAGCTCAGAAGGTCAGAAGGGCATCTCAGGATTTTCAATGTAAACTCAAAGAAACCTGTCGCTGAAGGCAGAGATTCAAACACTGAGATCGTCTGCCGAAAACAGAGGAGAGATTCTCTTGTCTGCCACCACCTCCACTGGGTCAACAGGACACCCCAGGACAGAGCTGGATTTCCTGAGGATCTTGTTCAGTCTCTTCCTGTCAGCAGTGGAGATGCTGCTGCCCCAACAGACCACTCCATAAAAGATGGCTGATGCCACCACAGCATCAAAAAGGTCCTGAGAAGAGCCCCCCGCACACTGAAGGACCTGAGTGTCCCCAGGAGATGCAGTCTGCTCAGTGCTTTCTTGTAGAGGGCAGCTGTGTGGTCAGTCCAGTCCAGCTTGTTGTTAAGGTGAACACCCAGGTACCTGTAGGACCTCACGATCTCAATGTCCGTTCCCTGAATGTTCACTGGCACAGAGGAGAGTGTTTGGACCTGGGGAAGTCCACCACAAGTTCTTTTGTTTTTGCTGTGTTGATCTGCAGACAGTTCCTCTGGCACCATTCCACAGAGCTCTGAGTCGGTTCTGTTCTCCCCAGCATCTCCATCCTTGATGAGGCCGTAATAATTGGGGCCTGCCCATAGCAATGCATGGAGGCACCTATTGTTCTACACCCAATAGAATGTCTCTTTATTCTTCCGTATTTATTATTCTTCCATCACTGTTAATGCGGCTCGTACCGCTGCGTGCCCACCCACAAAGGTGGTATCAAATCGTGCGGCTCGATGCCGAGAAGGGAGCTATTATTTTTATTGGGGATCGGAGTTACGATGGCGACGTAAAAAGCGAAAAACGAGCGAAATTTCCAACTGCCGAAACACAGAGTGTAACTGACACCAACTGCCGCTTTTTTAGAGTGAGAAAAAGAGTGGAATTTTGACCCCAAAATAATTTTGAAATCGCTCTCATGGGTGCAAAAATTGGTCTATCGGTATGAAAGTCGGTCATGACATTGATACGCATGCCTGCTCCGGTAAAATGTCTTCGAAATTTCTCTAGGGCTGACGGTTTTCTGTCAAGGTGCTTCAGAGCAAAATCAAGTGACAGGGTACCTTCAGGCACTCCACCATTCATTTTCAGACTTTTCTGAAAAATTTCTGAGCTCAGCGCACACCTTTTTTCTCTCATCACTGTAATTACTGTGAATGAGCTACAGATATGAATCGCTCTACTATCGGAGACGACAAATAGCCCTCTCATATGCTTCAAACGGTTTTTGGATCGGCCTTACGGATCCTGAACGGGAAGCAGTCGTTCGGACTGCTTTTTTCATTAAAACTGACTAGGTGTCTCATAAAGTTAGATAAGCCTGACACACACAGGGCACTTTCATCACTATAGCAACAGAATGCAGAGATAGGGAGGACTGCTGGGGTTTGGACTACAAAGACTCTGTAGTTCTAAACATGGCGGAACACTTTAATACAGAGGGCAGAGCAGAAGGTCAGAACTACAACATGGCGGAACACTCAATTATTACAGAGGAGGGCTGAGCTGGCAGTTAGAACTACTTCCTGTTTTGGGCATTATACAGGTGGATTAACCAAACCACTGTCACACATTGGATTAGTGTGGTTATGAAAATTGAGTTTACTGAAAGTTTCAAAATAAAACTCTGCAAATTCCACTCACGAAAGTGCACCGCCATAGGTGGTGCAATAATATCAATCTTTTTTTATGTTTTTTTTCTCAGGATAGTGAACTGCCTTGCACAGCAAGGCAGTTCATTAACATCAGCACAAACATTAGCATTTCACTGCCACCCACTAGTGCACTTCCTTGCACGCATTAGCATTTTACCTAAAATAAGCTTTTAGCCAATTTATTTACTTATTAGCCATGTTTAGAATACTGATTGGACTGAGTCAATGGGTGACATCATGGTGGTGATACCCCACATTCTACTGATACCATTCATGCTATTATTAGCATTTTGGCTAATTTTACCGTATGCAACATACTGAATGGTACAAGTACAGCTTAGTCCACATGGTTCTGACTCTCCACAGGTTATTGACTACATTGAAGCTTTCTTTAGAATTAAGGCTAATTTTTAGCATCGGAACGCTGGGTCCAAACCGACGGTCACACTTTGGCAGGCCCCTTAAAATTTCTGCAGGAATTTTCTAGTATTACTCTATTATTACCCCGTTATTACCAGGGGTGAAAGTAGTTTTAAATTCTTGGGGGTACTATGACAAAAATAAATAAATAAATACACACACACACACACACACACACACACACACACACACACACACACATATTCCTTCTTTGTGTGGTTTGGAGTTTCTGTGCTGATTAATTTTTTTTCGAAGCGATAAAAGCTGGTTAGCTCTTGAATTGCTACATAATAAAGCTGTATTTCCCTCAGCCCACTGTTATCATTTTGGAGAAAATCTCAACATCAATATTTTCACTAAATAAGAGGCCAAAAAAATAATTGTTTGATAAAGGAAAAGCCTCTCAGACTCTGAGCCCGACAGCACCAAACTATTTTTTATTATATTAGACAATTTAATTTCACATAATTATTGCGGTAGAAGCCATTTGTTTGTTAAATACTTAATGAAACATATTTACCGTGTTTGATGTTTGTTGTAAATGACGTATACTCACAAAGAACGAGGTCATCGGTCCAAGTTTGTCGTTTATTGACCGATCAGAAACTACAGCAGCTGTGATTCGCCACAGCAAAGGTAAAACAACCTGAACAGGTGATCAACTCTAAACCAATCGCACCTTTTTATTCTCTCTGTCATTTAAACACACCCGTTGCCATGGCAACCTCCTGCGCTCCACAAGCCGACCAGAGATTACATTAAAAACATTCAGTCCGTTATGATATCAGGTTTTCAGGCTTGATATTTATTTTGCGATCATTAATAATCCTCCCTGAACACAGCGGTGGTTGATTAGTTCATTTTTAACTCCTGCTCTGCTCGTTGCTTTGGTAATGGAACCGAAACGCACAGAATTGCGCAACACCGTGTAGAAACAATAATCACAGATTATTATTGTTGTTGGGTCATTAATTTGAACACATTTTGTTGTTGTTCTTTAATAAAGTTCTGAACGTTTTGATAAGCAGCCAGAGGACCTGCTGGTCAGTTTGTCACTGGGAAAAAGGTTATTTATTAAGTCGTGTTTTAGATTGTTCTTGAAAAACTAATCAGTCACGGCTGCACAGTGAACCCGTTGATGTTTTACAGCAGACAGCCGCTCCCCTCTCTTGCAGGTACTGCGTGACCCCGCTAAATCTTTTAGGGGTACACAGTACCCGACCGTAGCCCCCTACTTTCACCCCTGATTATTACTCTATTACCCCGTTATTACACTATTATTACACCATTATTAAGCCATTATTACTCCAGTATTCCACCAGTATAACCCAATAGCTTCCTGTCAGGCATTGGGAGCTCTCTTCAGGCCGGGAGGTTGAAGCCGACCCCCCCCCAGCCCTTCTGCAGTGCCAGGTCATCTGGTTCCCGTCCTCCGGAGCTGGCCTGGGATCAGTGTGAGTGCTGTCGCCTCTCCTGAGTCTGGCAGCAGAGCTCTGAAGGCTGTGTGGCGGCGGCCTAACCCTTCCCTTCTGTAATACTGGCAGTCTGCTCTGGCAGCTGGGAGAAGTCTAGTGGCAGTTTTAGCTCACCCAGTTCACATTATGTAAAGATCTCCTAATAAACAAATTTTTCTATCCAGTTATTAATCAGTTAATTGACAAAATAGTCACCAAATCCACTCTACACTGTTTTTATTTACTGTATTTACACTGTATGACCCAGCTTAAACTACGTGCTGCTGCTGCATTTTCGGCAGTAAATTAAAATTTGTCTTGTTTAGAAAAAGGAACAGAATTATTTATATTTATTTTTGTTACATATTTTTAATATTGTATGAAATTAGCTTAAGTGCTTAAATAAAAAAATCTGCAGATTAATCAATTCTTGATAGAATAATCGAGGGCTGGGTTAGTTTAGGTTTAGGTGAGTGGTCCGGTTGGGTCCATTCTGGGGACATTTTGCAGCTCTGTGACAACCTGGAGATTTAAAATGATTTGATTTCAACAGGGTAGCCCTAAGACAGTGTTTTTCAACCACTGTTCCGCAGCACACTAGTATGCCGTGGGTGATCGTCAGGTGTGCCGTGGAAATTATTGAATTTCACCTACAGTACCGTATTTTCCGGACTATAAGCTGCTACTTTTTTCCTAAACTTTGAACCATGCGGATTGTAGCCCGGTGCAGCTTTTCTGTGTATTTTTCTTCAACCACCAGGGGGCTCTCTAGCAGGAAGTGAATCATTAGAAGTTAAAATTGCAGATCAAAGAAGAACGCGTTAATTTTCATTTAGAACAACCACATGCTAGCAGCAGGCACGACGAAGTGTTTTCAAACTCATGTGATGCAGCTTTTAAGTTGAGGGCTGTTGAGCTGCCACTACAGGAGGGAAATACAACCGCTGCACATAAACTCTGTGTGAACGAAACCATGGTTAGTAGTGGCTAGCGGCGTAATCATGTAATTTTCTTACCACTAGATGGCAGTAGGTACAGAGCATTTTACATTAAAACGAGAGAATTAGTGATGCATGAATGTTACAGGTAGCTGTGAGAGCATCGTATCTAGTAAGACTGACGACAGCGATGGAAAAGAAAGTGAAGCTCAGCAGTAGTTGGAAAGAACATGGGTCCATTTCCCTCAACATGTCTGTGTGAAGTGAGCTTCTCAACTGAAACCAGAGAGAGACTGAGAGCTGTTGAGGAAGAGCTTTGTCTTTCTTCAATTTTTCTCAATCATGACATCGTCAGTCTAACACAGAGCTTCTCAATTCCAGTCCTGCTCTGCATGTTTTAGATGTGCCTCTATTCTAGAACATCTGATCCAAATGATTGCATGACCTCGTCTGCAGCCATCAGTACTGCGACCTGTTAATCAGGTGTGTAGCAGAAGGGAAACGCCTAAAGCATGCAGGGCAGGGGGCCTGATTACCGGAACTGAGAAACACCGACAGGAAGTGGCTTGAATCAGGAGTGACTTTCCAGGAGAAATGTCTGTTTGTCTGAAATCTGGAGGAAAGTTAAGTGGAAGAAACATTTTGATTAATTTGAGATTTTTAAATAATACATAATTCCCAACATTGAAAATTATTTAAATGATCTAAACGGGTATTAATTGGTTTTCAGTGAAACATAATGGTCATGTGGTCTGTAGTTTTAGAGGAGGCATCTGGGTTTAAAAAGATACAAATCCCATGTTGCAGCAGCAATAAACCCTGGAGTTGATCAAAACATTTCTGGTTGATGGTTCTAATCCACCAAGGACTCCTGGTCCAGTCCAGGTCCAATCCTGGTCCAGTCCCGTTCCAGTCCAGGTCCAATCCTGGTCCAGTCCCGTTCCAGTCCAGGTCCAATCCTGATCCAGTCTCGGTCCAGTCCAGGTCCAGTCCTGATCCAGTCCTGACCCAGTCCTGATCCAGTCCCGTTCCAGTCCAGGTCCACTCCTGATCCAGTCCAGGTCCAGTCCAGGTCTAGTCCTGATCCAGTCCCGTTCCAGTCCAGGTCCAATCCTGATCCAGTCCCGTTCCAGTCCAGGTCCACTCCTGATCCAGTCCAGGTCCAGTCCAGGTCTAGTCCTGATCCAGTCCCGTTCCAGTCCAGGTCCAATCCTGATCCAGTCCCGTTCCAGTCCAGGTCCAATCCTGATCCAGTCCCGTTCCAGTCCAGGTCCAATCCTGATCCAGTCCCGTTCCAGTCCAGGTCCAGTCCTGATCCAGTCCAGGTCCAGTCCAGGTCTAGTCCTGATCCAGTCCCGTTCCAGTCCAGGTCCAATCCTGATCCAGTCCCGTTCCAGTCCAGGTCCAGTCCTGATCCAGTCCAGATCCAGTCCAGGTCCAATCCTGATCCAGTCCCGATCCAGTCCAGTCCTGATCCAGTCCCGATCCAGTCCTGATCCAGTCAGGAGTCGGTCAGCTGGTGGCGCCGGTATCCATGACGACCACTATTGGAGCAGAGTCCTATCAGAAACGTGGAGCTAGCTAGCAGTAGCGGGTCCTGCTGCCAGCTCTGAATCGTTTAAATAAATCCGTTCATTTGAGGTTTGCTGCTCTGTGCAGAACCATTAGATATTATTATGGAAAGAGAATCAAACGTGGCTCCTCTTTGGGTTCAGGGCCAAAGCGCTGCTGCAACCTGACAGCTAAACACAGAAACACCAGCATGTTGCTAGATGATGGCGACGTCTGGTCAGAAAATTAAAAAAGAAGCAGCACAAGTCATTACTGTTTGCAGGGATTTTAATGTGACGAATATTTAGTGATGAGTTGAACTCTTAACATTTTAAGTGTTTGATTTTCTTTTATAGTGTGAAAAATGAGATTCCAGCTTTGCACGTAATGTTTAAAGCAATTCAGGGGAAATCCTTTTAAACCAGTAAACCAGTTCAGCGTTCTGCTGATCCACAGCGTCGCTAATAGGAAATGTGGACATTTGGCTCCTAATTCATGCCGTGATTAACCACTTTCTGACTTAATTAATATGGTCAAGATGGAAAAAGTGGAATTTGGTAAATAATGAAACAGATTTTTATGAGGTTCTGAATGTTCCAGTGAATGTTTCCACCCAGGAAACTGAATGTTTGGGCAACTTAAAACCAGGAAGGATGGATTCCTGCAGATGACATTTTTCTGTTATTCTGCTGATGATGGATATTCATTTAGTCTTCCCCAGACGTGAGGGGCCGTGGCCCCCCGGGCCCCAGCCTTAGTGCCCTGTCGTTTTAAGGATGGGTTTGAACTCCATGTTGGACAGAAGGAATAAAGTCCTTATTAGTATTTATTAAACTCAGCTGATGGTTTCTCTCCTCAACTTTAGAGAGTTTACTTCCAAGTTTTGGACTTTATTGCCTCCATTAAATTAATAAGATCATGTTGTTACACGTTGACCTTTATGTAGAGAAATGCCTAAGTTTCCTCAACTTCTTACCATAAACAATTTATTTTGTCCCATAGAATGAAGTAAAAGCAAATATGGACCCTTGGAAGACATAATCAGATGAAGTACTTTAGTTTCTGCGTTTACATGTTGAAGCAGCCGAGGATCCAGAGGCAGAGCGGACCGCGCTTCAGTCCCGATGAAGGAAGGGAAAACATCAGGAACGCCGATGGACTCTTCAGTCCTGAGTGGCGGTGTAGCAGCAGTGGTGGTCCTGGATCAGAACTTGGGTCTGGATCTGATGGACCAACAGGATCTCCGTGTTTAACAAGAGAAAAAAATCACAAGAATCCAGATTTACTGAAACTCAGAATCGGCGAATGTGTTTTTTTGTTTTTTTTACTGTCTGTCAGCCTCCATTTTGTAACAGTGCAGGATGTCCTGACATTGCCGTGGAGACGGTACTGGGACGTACGCAGAAAGCACTAAAACAAACGGAAACCAGAGAAATGAAAGCAATTAATTCGGATCAGTCTTGGTTGAAGGAAACATTTTGGACTCATTGACTGAGCTGGACAGCAGGACAACCTGTCTGCAGACAGGGGGCGCCGTCTCTGGCCTCTGCTGCAGGACATTAGCATGTTCCTTTGGGTCCTGGTCGATCTGCTGCAGCGCCTCCTGGTGGCTCCTCCTCCCTGGTTCCTGACCTTCAGCCTCCACTGGCTCCATTTTCAGGCTGCATGCAGCTTCTTACGGACACGCTGGGCCTGACGGGGCGTAACCATGGTTACCAGCGAGCCGGAACGGTCGGCCGGTCCACAGCGCTGCGTTCATGGTAACGGTAGGCAGCAGAAAGCTGCAGATAGGCAAAACGCTGCAGCTTATCAGGACACCGTTGGACACACAGCTGTCCTGAGGGACGTCTGTGAGAACAAAGTTCAAACATGGATGTTTGAACTTTGTTCTCACAAAGTCGTTTTTAAATCGTTTTTATTGACATTCTACTAGTACCATCACATATGACGATTAATTTTGAAGTCCATATCACCCACATGTCCTGAGAATTGGCTTCTTATGCATTACTATGACAGATAATTAATATGATGCAAGTAGGCTTTGTCACTGTAATAAAGCTTTGAATTAAACAACTCGGCATAACATGCCGAACTGGGCGAGGCCACGCCCCCTGCAGGCCCTGTTCCTCTCAGGGTGTACATACTTTGGTCACATGGGCCAAAAAAATACAAATCTCAACAATGCAATAGATGAATTGAACAGATAGTGAGATATTTATGTGTGAACTATTGCAGAGCCAAAACTGCAGGTTTATGGAAGAAGTGGAAAAGGTGGGTGTGCTGTGGTGGTGCAGGGGTTAAGCACAACCCATGTATGGAGGCCTTAGTCCTCGACGCGGCCGTCGCAGGTTCGATTCCCGGCCTGGTGACCTTTGCTGCCTGTCTTTCCACTTCTCTCATTACACAGTTTCCTGTCAATTAACTATCAAATAAAGCTCACTAGAGCCAACAAAGCCTTTAAAAAAATGGAAAAAGGGTCAGCCAGTTTGGTGTGGGGTGAGAGGGGTAACGGTGTGGGGTGAGAGGGGTAACGGTTGGGTGAGAGGGGTAACAGTGTGGGGTGAGAGGGGTAACGGTTGGGTGAGAGGGGTAACGGTGTGGGGTGAGAGGGGTAACGGTGTGGGGTGAGAGGGGTAACGGTTGGGTGAGAGGGGTAACAGTGTGGGGTGAGAGGGGTAACGGTGTGGGGTGAGAGGGGTAACGGTGTGGAGTGAGAGGGGTAACGGTGTGGAGTGAGAGGGGTAACGGTGTGGAGTGAGAGGGGTAACGGTGTGGGGTGAGAGGGGTAACGGTTGGGTGAGAGGGGTAACGGTTGGGTGAGAGGGGTAACGGTGTGGGGTGAGAGGGGTAACGGTGTGGAGTGAGAGGGGTAACGGTGTGGGGTGAGAGGGGTAACGGTTGGGTGAGAGGGGTAACGGTTGGGTGAGAGGGGTAACGGTTGGGTGAGAGGGGTAACGGTGTGGGGTGAGAGGGGTAACGGTTGGGTGAGAGGGGTAACGGTTGGGTGAGAGGGGTAACGGTGTGGAGTGAGAGGGGTAACGGTGTGGAGTGAGAGGGGTAACGGTGTGGAGTGAGAGGGGTAACGGTGTGGAGTGAGAGGGGTAACGGTGTGGGGTGAGAGGGGTAACGGTGTGGGGTGAGAGGGGTAACGGTTGGGTGAGAGGGGTAACGGTGTGGGGTGAGAGGGGTAACGGTGTGGGGTGAGAGGGGTAACGGTTGGGTGAGAGGGGTAACGGTTGGGTGAGAGGGGTAACGGTTGGGTGAGAGGGGTAACGGTGTGGAGTGAGAGGGGTAACGGTGTGGAGTGAGAGGGGTAACGGTGTGGGGTGAGAGGGGTAACGGTGTGGGGTGAGAGGGGTAACGGTTGGGTGAGAGGGGTAACGGTGTGGGGTGAGAGGGGTAACGGTGTGGGGTGAGAGGGGTAACGGTGTGGAGTGAGAGGGGTAACGGTGTGGGGTGAGAGGGGTAACGGTGTGGGGTGAGAGGGGTAACGGTGTGGAGTGAGAGGGGTAACGGTGTGGGGTGAGAGGGGTAACGGTGTGGGGTGAGAGGGGTAACGGTTGGGTGAGAGGGGTAACGGTGTGGGGTGAGAGGGGTAACGGTGTGGGGTGAGAGGGGCTTCACTGCTGGAGCCTCTGCTGGCTGCTGACTGGACTTCATTGTTTTAACTCCGCTATTGAATAATAACATATTTCAGTTAAAATCTGATTGTTTGAGCTGCTGAAGGGGTCAAAGGTTATATCCAGTCAGGAGACACTCCACAGTCTGCTGGCTTTGAAGCAACCTACTCTTCAGTGAATGATGGAGATACAGAGAGTCCAGTGAAGACCAGGTCAAAGTTCAGCCACATGACCGAGTCCATCAGGGTTCAGCAGAGTTCATACCAAAGTCCAAGCTGGAACCTTCGCATGTTTCTGCTCTGCCAGTGTTTCTCAGGCTGAGGACCCCAACTGGTCTGGGGACCACAGTTTGAGAAAGCCTGTGGTCTGCCTTGGAGCGGCTCCTCTCCGACTTAGCGTATCCAAACCTATGCTAGCATAAAATAGCATCTAAATGCTAAACATGTAGCAGCTAATGCTAAAGTTGGCGTCCACAGTCCAGATTTCTAAAGAACCTTAATGAATGATCAGAGAAACTCTGGAAAGATGAATAGATAGGAAAACACTTAACAGATTAAAAACTATTTTTAAAAATGTGTTGCTTATAAAGTTATCAGTCAATATTGATAATTATTGACTACCGTATTTTCCGGATGGTAGAGCGCACCTCGCCATAAGCTGCATCTACAAACTGGAAACGTAGATATATAAGCCGCACCGGGCTACAAGCCGCATGGTTCAAAGTGTGGGAAAAAAGTAGCGGCTTATAGTCCAAGAAATACGGGAGTTGTTGGTTTTTATATCTGAAATTCTGTTAAACTAGAGGCGAGACCTTTTCTGTTTTATCCAGTTTTCTCTCCACACTGTAGTTTTTTATTTTTATACAGCTTTGTGGCGCGGTGACGAAACATTAAACTGCTGCTGCACAAGTTACTCAATGTGTTGTTACTAGGAACCCACAGAGTGGGTTGCTAGGCAACCAGAGAGAGTGAGTTAGTTGATGCTGCCCAGGTAGCTTAGCTCGCTGAGAGAGGTTGAGCGGCTAAAGCCTTTCCTTTGCCTACATCTCCCAGAATGCTGTGCATTGAAGTTATCGAATCTATCAGGCGAAATAAAACAATCGATCTGGTCCGGCCGTCCAGAACCAGAGGTCTGATCCTGATATCTGAGCCTCTCTGATTTCCTTCTTCTTCTGCTCCTCAGACCCACGATGAGGAGAAGAAGATGAGTCCTCCAGACGGTCTGGGACAACTTCCTGTTTTTGCTGCTGTCCCTCCCACCCCCTGGACCTCACCCACCCTAAGCTCCTCCCTTCGCCTGGTCCCCAGTAGGGGGCGGTAAGGCGATGTCTGGGTGGCGTTCCCAGGGGCGCCTCCTGCTGCTGAACTCGCTGACCTGCGGCCTGGAGATCTGCGTGGCGGCTGGGATCACCTACGTTCCCCCGCTGCTGCTGGAGGCAGGGGTGGAGGAGCGCTACATGACCATGGTGCTGGGTGAGACTCTCAGATCGACCTCTGACCTCTCCGTTACACAGCCACAATAAAAACACTAACATGATTTATCAGCATCAGTGCTGATTAAACTGCTGCTTAAGCATTTACATAAAGCTACACCTTTATGTAAAAATTAGGAATCTAAAACCAAAGTCTCTGAATTTACTAACAAGTTTCTGATGAGCAAAAATTATATCATTTAGCACCATCAGGAGCATTTCTATTTTAGAGGTCATAATAACACAAACTGTTTACAAACAGAAGTTTTATGTTCCCATTTAATGTCAGTGTTTTCCTGATGAACCAATCAGTCTGTTTGTTGGGCTCTGATTGGTCAAAAACGACTGAGATTCAATTTTAAATACTTTTTAATCATTATTTGTTCGTCTAGAGAAGGGACAGAAAACCCGATTCTGCTGTTTTTATTCAGCAGCCGTTGCTTCAGAAACATTATGATGATGATAAAGTAAATCTGAGCGTCTCGGTCCTGATGCTGAATCTGATAGCTGCTGATTGCTCTCATGGTAACAAGTGATGGTCTACGCCCATATTAGGGCGGTGGGCGGGGCTTCACTCAGGACTTGTCTGCTACACTCAGAGTAGCAGGAAGATGCAGAAGGTCCATCAGAGCTGCACCGATCCATCTGCTCTGATCCTCACCGTTGGCGTTCAGACGCTTTCTTTTTGTACAAGGAAACTTAAAACTTGGGACATTTATTGGTGGTTGAAGTTGTTCTGTTTTGTCCTCCACTGAACTCAAAGCCTGTGATTTTTTTAAAGCTCTTTATTTTGGTGAGAGGCTCCAGGTAGTCTGACCACAGTGAGGTCTAACAGACTTTTTATCACTCACTTTTGTTGTTTACTTTCTCACTGGGACACAAACTTCAGCAGATCATAGCCTCCATCACAGATTCTATTTAGGTGGTTCCCAAAGTGCAGCTCAGGGGCCATTTGTGGGCCTTGAAATGATTTTGTGTGGCCCCTGTCAGCAGTTCAGGAATGGAGCCAATGCAGATGAAGACTTCCTGTAGTTTTTACAGGATGAGACTTTCGACACAGACCACAGATAAATAAATGTAACATTTGTTTATTGAGATTATCAATGCTGCTAAATATGATTTAATGGTTTCATCATACAAAAATTAAAAGATTTTAAATTGTTAATTTTAAATGTAAGATTTAAAGGATTTGGCTAATTTACTTTATAAAAGTTCAAAGAACAGTATTCATAGTTAGATTGTTTTGTTATCATAGCAACAATCTGATGCTGTGAGGTTAATTTTTAAGTTTGAGCTGTTTGCCCACAAATACAAATGAGTAAACTGTAACTATAACTGATTTGATATGGTTTGTTGTAGAGGTGTGCCGATCGATCGGCCACCGATCATAATCGGCCGATTTCCGTGAAAAAGTGTATGATCGGTAATCGCCGATCACACAAACCGATCATCACCTGCTTCTCATTTCCAACCTGCCTGTGCAGCTGGTCTCCTCTTTCCTTCACTCTGCGCAAACGCGCAGCAACAAATCCTAAGCGATGTGGAACTATAACGCACTGAGTGAATGGGGAAGTTTGCGTGTTGCGGCGGAAAATTGAAGCAGGTCAAAATGCATCAACACAACGAATCTAATACGACATAAAAACAATGAGATACTTGACGGAGTTTGGCTACATCGAGGCTCACTGCAGTAAAAAAGACATACGGAGGATCAGACAGCAGGTAAAGCAGCGCACAGCTACAAACACTCACCAGGATTAGCATGACGGTCAGAAAGCTAAACAAATAACCTGGAAAATTATTTAAGTCTTCGAGCTGCGATGTAAGACGCTGGTTCTGCTCTCCTGTTGAACCGCTGCTACGCTACAGGTAGTAATATTTCACAGACGGAGCTTCGCTTCTGCTCCACCTGGTGGTGACTCTCACACCGAACCTGTTTAAAGCTGCAGCATCTTAACCTAAAAATACATTTTACATATTAAAACTTTGCTGTCCTAACATGAGACAGATAATCTCTAAAAAAATAATCGATCTCCTCCCTGTTCTGCATAATTACTCCGCTCAGTCAGAAACAGCCAATCAGAGCTAGCAGTAACCAGCTAGCCGCCATGCTAACAGGAAGTTTTCATTCAGTAACTCTGGATTGTTTATTGTAATGGAACCTGTTTTTGCCTTTGAATGTTAAGTTTTATACTTGAACTTATTGGCAATGTTGAGAGGTTTTATTTTGACTTTTTACATTATTATTATGTACTGCTATTACCGATGGTACAATTAGCAAAATGCTGGTTTTGTTATTTTCTTGGAATAAGTTATTAAAAACAAGTTTTTTGTCTAAATTAAGGTGAATTCATGGTTCCTTTTTCCACATAATGTAACCGGTAGTGGTTATGATAAAAAAAAAAAAACAATTATGTGATCGGTATTGGTGATCGGAAACGGCAGGAAGAAACCTGATCGACACATCTTTAGTTTGTTGCATCGCTTAACCGGAAAAATGCTAAAAATAAAACTAAAATAATATAAAACCAGCGTAAAGTGTGACATCGAGGCGAGGCTAAAGCTCCTCACCGGGCTGGACCTGCATGATGAGGTTAGCACTGGTTCGTTAGCCGCTAACGCTCCGACCAACCGGGACACAGACATGAACTTTACAGGGCAGACAGCGCCACACGCTGGGCAGCGAGTTGAGATGGAAACGCTGCATAATCACAGATATAAATCATTCTCACCGCTCCCTCAACCCGCTGAAAGAAAGACGACAAGTTATTCCTGCGGTTCACGTAGAGCTGCTCAACCAGAGCCAACGCGGCGGGTTTTAGACTCCTACCTTGATGTGGAGTTCTCTAAAGAAACATGAACATGTAAATATCCACACAGGTCAGCCTGAGTCCAGTTTGAGTGAAAGCAGGCGCGTGGTCCATGCAGAGGTAAACTTTAGAGATGAAGCAGCAGCGCGAGGCGCCAGCGTTGTGATTGGTCCGCTCCCCGCTTTAAATAAATCAACTATAAACTTATCATCTAGGAATAAATCTGCTCTGCCAGTGAAACGCTCAGAGCAACAGAGACGCTTGGAATCCGGATTTAAAAAAAGAAAAACAAATTGTGCAGAACATCTCGGTGAGCTGCTTGGCTTTCTGCTTTGCCGCTGGTTCCTGCATGCTGGCGTTCTGAAGAGCTCATGTTGAGCAGATGGAGGCTGAGACATTATGGAATATGTGAACCATTATGTTTTGAATTATACGAGCCATTTTGATGTTCTCTGGTCCTGAATGATGGACGTTTACTGTGAGATTGAGCTTTCTGTTCCATCAGGACACTTTTCCTTACATCTGCCTTGTCAAAGGTTCACCAGCTATTGCTAAGCGCCCCCAAGTGCTCAGATGATAATCAGCTACATAATTCAGAAAGTAGGTCAAGCCGTCAGTTTCACTCAGTGTCCTCATTTCTAATACTGCTCAGTTATAAGATCTGCTGCCAACTGAAGGCTGCTCTCTTTGTGCGGACATGTCGTTCTGTGCTGGTGTTGAAATGCATTACATTTATTCCTTCCTGCAGGTCAGGCTGCAGCATTTACTCATATTTATGAACTTTCTGACTAACGGTCACTGGATCATTTTGGGAAAAGTTCTGATCAGAAACATGATTTTAGGCAGACGGAGTCCGTCCCTGTGAAGCTTGTGGTTTCCCCGGTGTGTCTGCAGGTATCGGCCCGGTTCTGGGGCTGCTCTTCATCCCTCTGATCGGCTCGGCCAGCGACCAGTGCAACAGCAGCTACGGCCGCCGCCGGCCCTTCATCTGGCTGCTGTCTCTGGGCGTCCTGCTGGCGCTCTTCATCATCCCCAACGCCGACCTGCTGGCGGCCCGTCTGCCCTGGGCGGAGCAGACCCTGCAGGTGGGCGGGACCCCGTGGGCCCTGGAGCATGCTGGGAAACCGTCCTCTAACTGCTGCTGCCTTTCTCCAGGTGGGCTTCCTCATCCTGGGCGTGGGCCTGCTGGACTTCTGTGGCCAGGTGTGCTTCACGCCGCTGGAGGCGCTGCTGTCGGACCTGTACCGGGACGAGGAAGACTGCGGCCGGGCCTTCGCCATGTTCTCCTTCATGGTCAGCGTGGGCGGCTGCGTGGGCTACCTGCTGCCCGCCGTGGACTGGAGCCGCAGCCCGCTGGCCGTCTACCTGGGCGGCCAGGCCGAGTGCCTCTTCTCCCTCCTCATCCTCATCTTCGTCACCAGCGTCATCGTCACCATGAAGGTGTCTGAGGAGCCGTCCTGTTCGGGCCCGGCCCGGTCCGGCCCGCTGCCGGAGCCCGGCGGCGGTGGCGCCAGGGAGGCGGGGCGCTGCGGACTCCCTCGCTCCTGCTTCTCTCTGCTCAGGTGCAAGCTGCGGCTGCTGGGGGCGGGGCCTCTGCTCTGCCTGCTGCGCACCTGCCGCACCACCATACCCGCCATCTTCTGGAGCTACTGCCGCGTGCCGCGCGTCATCAGGCAGCTGTGCGCGGCGCAGCTCTGCAGCTGGATGGCCGTCATGTCCTTCATGCTGTTCTACACAGACTTCGTGGGGGAGGGGCTTTACGGCGGCGTCCCCAGCGCGGCGCCGGGGAGCGTGGCACGGCAGCGGTACGATGAAGGTCAGACTCTCCCTCCTCATTCTCTGATTGGTTAATGGCTCAGCAACCTGGAGGCCCAGCTGTAAGCCTGCACAGTTCATTTCAGGGTCTAGAATTCATTTATCGACATTTTAATCTAAAACCAACCAAGATATTTATGGTCTTAGCTATTTATATCCTGGGTTTAGGGTATGTTCCAACATGGCTATCATTCCAACATGATAGCCATGTTGGAATGACTTCCTGGAGGCGGAGTTTAAGGAAGAGCGGGAGCTTCTTAAAGAGACACAGGCCCAATTTGAAGCCATTGGGTTACAAAGTCAAAATTATTTAAAGTTATGTTTGATATATACAACATTTTAATAACTGAAGGTAACATAGTTACTGGATTTATAAAATGATTCTATGTGCTTGGAAAATATGGAATACTGCCCCTTTAATTAGAATTTAACATAAGTGCAAAAATATTAATATTTATTTGTGTTTTGCCTTTTTTAAGCCTCTACTGCAGGGGAGTCCAAAGTGGGTCCTGGAGGCCCGGCATCCTGCATGTCTGATTCTCTCCCTGCTTTTACACACCTGCATCACCTGATGGCTCATTAGAGGCCTAATCAGAACACTGACCTGATGAGGAGGTTGGTCCAACCACCAGGGAGAGAACTAGAACATGCAGGATGCCGGGCCTCCAGGACCCACTTTGGACACCCCTGCTCTACAGTATGTTTTAGTATAGTCAACAATAGCTGGAGACCCGTTAACATCTTTAACACAAAACACGGCAGGCCACCTGGTAGGTTGGATTCTGACATGGTTCTGACCCAGTCCTCTCCGTTGTAGGCATCCGCATCGGCAGCCTGGGCCTGTTCCTGCAGTGCTCCACGTCCACCATGTTTTCTCTGGCGATGAGCCGCTTGCTGCGGCGTTTCGGCCCTCGCCGTGTCTACCTGGGCAGCATGGTGAGCTTCACGCTGTCCGCCCTGGGCATCTGCCTGTCTGGCAGCGTCGTCATGGTGACGGCCATGACCGCACTCACCGGCTTCGCCTACGCCACACTGCAGACCGTCCCGTACACGCTGACCTGCCACTACCACAAGGAGAAGGAGGTACGTGTTGGCGCCCCCCAGTGGTGAGGTTAAGGTGCTGGCGCCCCCCAGTGGTGAGGTTAAGGTGTTGGCGCACCCCAGTGGTGAGGTTAAGGTGCTGGCGCCCCCCAGTGGTGAGGTTAAGGTGTTGGCGCACCCCAGTGGTGAGGTTAAGGTGTTGGCGCCCCCCAGTGGTGAGGTTAAGGTGCTGGCGCCCCCCAGTGGTGAGGTTAAGGTGCTGGCGCCCCCCAGTAGCACTGGTGCTAACCGTTCTATCGCTGCGTCTCGTTGCAGGTCTACTTGTCTCCAGGGAAACCCAGAACCTCGCACAGCAACGGCGTGGCGGCGGGGCAGGACGCCCTCTACCTGACCCCTGCAGAGGAAGAGGGGGGGGTCCAGAACCACAAGCCGCCTCTGTACAGGCAGGACGGGTTGGAATACTTTCCCCTCCAGCAGGGCGAGGCGGGTGGCGAGCGGCGCGGCGTGGGGCTGGACTTTGCCATCTTGGACAGCACCTTCCTCCTGTCGCAGGTCATCCCCACGCTCTTCATGGGCGCCGTCGTCCAGCTGGCCAGATCCGTCACCGCCTACATCGCTAGCTCCGCCCTCTTCGGCGCCGTCGCCATCTACCTTTCAACCCGCATTGTCTTTGACCAGAAGGACCTCCGGAGCTGAGGCAGCCAGGTCCTGCTTTACCCACAATGCCTTAGTGGGTGGGGGGCATCCTCAGGTAGAACCGGCAGCAACACTTGAATAATCTGAATAATCTCCAGGTTTCATCCGAGCCTTTTAGAACCGTTCTGGTTTGGTTCTGATCCATTAGGTTCTTCAGGTCTCCACTGAGTCCAGCTGGGAGAAAATCCCGATATTTATCCATAAACATGAAGTTCTGACCCGTTAAGGCCCGGAAAGGCTGGGACAAAGTATTACCACCTGTTTCTGTTTGTTCCTCCGTTTTCAGGCTCATCAAACACGTTGATGCAGTTATAAATATTAAAATGTGATGAGTGTCGGTCATTCATCACCTGAAATAATATGAAAATTAGATTTTAAAACATAATCTCGTTTTATTAAAAGGAACATCTACCGGCCTGAAAAATCCCACCAAAGTGGGTGGAGCCAGGAGAGGGTGGGGGCGTGGCCAGTTCTGACGGAGGGAAGACGGAGTCAGCGCTAACGCTAACGCTAATTCACCATTTAGTGGCATTTCAGACCATCTGAAGACGTTTTTGTTTCGGATCGTCTCCTCCAGAAGTTCTGCCGATGTCCAGACCCTGAAGGAGCAGAGCAGCCCAGGCCATCATACCACCACCACCTTGTTTGACTGTAGTTTCAGACGCAGACATGAAGTTGGTGCTTCTGGTGTTTCGGCCTACTTCCTGCTGCCAGGTGGTTCTGGACTCTGGGGGTTTGGAGAGATTTCTCGGCTTGTTTGACCGTTAGTTTGATCTGCAGCGTTTAATACCTCCTCCAGCTCTGGGTCAGGTGAGCCTCTCCCTGTTCACTGCTGGTGGATCTGCTGTGGAACCAGTTCAAACTGGTCCAGAGTACTGGTAGCATGCACACACTGACCTCTGGCCTGCTTAGTTTTCTGCGTTGCCATGGTGATGGTTTGCATCTCACTGCATATCCAGACGACGCATAACACCAGATGGGCTTGTTACATAGAAGTGCATGGATACCGTCTCCATAGCAACCATCCCTGAAAAGACCAAAAATGGAGGCTGAACCCAGAGCCAGATGGACATGTGTGTGTGTGTGTGTGTGTGTGTGGGGTAAGAAGCCCCCCACCCCCCCATTAGCGCCACCATCAGGTGAAACTCAGGACTCCGTTGCCGTGGCAGCAGTCAGGAGGAAGGCGGCTGAAGAAGTGCCTGATCTTTATTAAACATGTAAATATGGATTTATTTATTCTGCTCTCCTTCCTGGATGAAACGAACAGACTTCTGGGCTGAAAGCTTTTCTGTGAAAGATAAATTATTTATATAGAAAGCAACTTTAAATCTAATTTATTTCATAAGCATCTCAGAACCTCTGGCTGATACAAAGTCAGTTTTATTATCTGTCATGTTTTGGGGCATCTTTACCTCTGAATGTCCGACGGGTCAATGGAAACCAAATATCCTGTTTGAAACTAAAGTGCCAACTGTCTGGAAACCAAATCTGATATTTTTGATATGAATTCATTTTGCTCCTCTTTATACTCTGGACCAGCTGAAGGAGTGGAGAAATATGCAGTTACCAAACAGATTTTATACAGAATAATAAAAACTTTTATCATCCACTCATGTCTCCTGTCTTTACACCTGAAGATCATTTAAGATAAAAGTTGGTTTATTTCAGTGATTCACTTCCCATGCGCTTTCACAAAAACCCAGATTTCAGTCCCTTTGAAAACATCAGATTAATAAAAATTATTTTAATCCTACATGCTCTGTTATTCCACTGATATGAGCGACGTCACATTCCTGCTGTTGAAGCGCTACTCGACTGAATTTTACTCTTGCATGTAAAATTCATGAGCAGTAAATATTGTGCTAATTATCAGTATTGGACCAAAGAAAGCAAGGCAGATGCAAGCCTTTAAAATTGTGACGCTTTTTATGGGTCAGATAGACTCAAAAAGTTGTAATTGGCTTCCCAGTCTAATTTTTTGTCAGTGGGCCCAAGATTCCTGGCTGCGCCTCTGCTCTGACATGGACGGCGCGTTGACGGCGCGCAGCGTTACTGACGGGAAATCAGGAAAACCTTTGGCTGAAGTTGCGCAGAACAAACTGAAGAGAAGACTGTTGATCTATTCAGACTCAGAACCGGGATCCTTTCAGCCCGTCATCCCGGAACATTTGCTGCTGGTACAACAAGCGACAACATGGAGCTGGAAGAGGAGAAGTTACGCTGCTGACTCAAATGGTGAACAGAAGCAGGAAAATCATCACTGAAATAGTGAATCTAATCAAAATGAATTCAGGTCGGATGACGCTGCGCGTTCAGACCAGCAGGTGAGTCGGTTTCATTTTACATCAGTCCGTGTTTTTATCCTTGCAGAGTAAAAGTTAAATGTTTATCCGCTTGATGGGATCTGGATTAACTGAATGTTAATAAAACCGCAAAGAAATGAAACGTAACAGAAGATGACTTGGGATCCGCTGCGCGGTGGTTCGGTCACTGACAGTAACTGTCAGCCTGTGTAGTTTTAAATATCCATGTCCAGACTCGGTTTGTGTATACCCAGGGGCGCAACTACATATTATTCAGGTGGATGCGAAAACATAAATCGCCCCCCCAAAGGAAGGTACGTAAGGGTGGAGCATAGAAAACATACGGTCGCTCCGTATGAGCGATCATATCTTACCCCCCCCTCCCCCTCCGGAGATGAAGACACGTGAAAGGTAAAACTTGCTACATTTACATTTACATGTGCGCGAGGTGAAGTGTATGTGAAGGCATCATCGGGCGCCGCCCCCTCTGGTGCAGCGCCCCTATGCGCTGCATACCCACTTTTTGCGCCACTGTGTACCCTTGCTTGTGTGGACGCTTGTTTGTATATTGTCCATGTTTTTGACTTACACTGTCTTGGTCTCCTGGGTTTTCATGTTTGTGGTCTTTCAGCTGTAATTATTTTTGTCGGTTTTATTGTGTGCTGCTCTTTTTTCATCCGAAAGATGGGGAGGGGAAAATCCCGTGTTTGCTTTGTCACTGTGATCAACGACCTGTTGTTGGTGGATCATTAAAATAAAATTAAATTAAAAAATGACGGTCAAAAAAAGTCTATCGCCTTTTTAGTGTCTCTGCTCCAGTTACAAAATTAGTTGACTATTATTTCAATAATCAATTAATCGGTTCATCCCTAATTAAATTATGGAAATAATCGAATATTTTGGACCTAATTAAACCGGGATGATGATGATGATGATGATGATGATGATGATCTGAGCGGTTAATATGGAAATGTCGCCATCTGCTGGAGATGTGGAGGAAGGGTTGCAGGTGCCGGGCCTCCCTCCCCGCCCCCGCCTGTTGTCTGTTACATGAAGAAGGTGATACCCCCCTGCCCCCCGCTCTCCCTGCTGCGGGACCGGCATGCAGGGAACGGAATGCGGGCCGATCAGGTTCTCCTCCTGGTTCTTCTGCTGCTTTTCCTCCTGAGCTGAGAAATGTCTGGATGAACACTGGATCTGATTGGGCCGCTCTGGTTCCGGCTGCCTTGGCGGACTTGAACACCCTCTCCGCCCCCCCCCCAACGCCACCTGACCTCTCCGGCGCACCTGACGCGTCGATTCACCCAGAAAACCTTTATTTTATTTTATTTTATTTTTTCAAGGAAAAGTTGCGGAGCTGCGCGGCTGAGGACCACCAGAGCTCCGTCATTGCTCTCCGGTGACAGCCGGCCTGTTTTTACACCTCCATTCTAAATAAGGAAGCGGCCTGACAGACACATGACCGCCCGCCCGGCCCAATTTGGGAGCCGCAGCGCCCCACCACGACCCAGGCCGCTGACCGCCGCCAATCTGGCGCAGACTGCCACCATGTCAACCCGGGATGCGGGAGCCCGGCCCGGGTAGAACCAGAACAAGGGCTGCTCGGTGATTCGACAGGCGGCCCGGAGGATCAGTGGAACCAGAACCGAGCCGCAGACCGTCGGAGCGAGAGAGAAAGGAAGAGAGAGAGAGAGAGAGAGAGAGAGCGGGGCGCAGAGGAGCTGCGAACCATGGTAATCACCAGCGGCGGCAGCAGCAGCAGCATCTCCATCAGCTCCAGCGCGCCCTCCGCCGTCTCCTCTCCTCCCGACCCCCGGGGTTCCGGAGCCCCGCTCTGCCCCTCGCCAGCCAGCCGCCGCCATGCAGCACCAGCGACACGGGGCGCGCTATTTTTAGGCTCATTAATTTGGAGCACGTGGCCCCGAGGAGAACCGGATGTCCGCTGCGCTAAGGTTCTTCGGCAGAATGTCCTGCTGGACGCCGACCGCGGCGCTGCTCCTGGGCGTCCTATTGGGAGCCACGGCGGGGGCGCCAGCGCCGGACGCGGCTCCGCTGGACCGGCGCTGGGAGACGCTGTTCTCACGCTCCGTGCTGGGGGTCTCCGGGGAGAAACCGGAGCTCAGTTGGGAGACTGACTACCTGCTGGGCATCCAGCGAGTCCGGAGGCTCTACTGCAACGTGGGGATCGGGTTCCACCTGCAGGTCCTCCCCGACGGCGGCATCAGCGGGGCGCACAGCGAGGACCCGTACAGTGAGTTCCTCCCCGGGCTGACGCAGGGAGGCAGGAGGCTGGAGCGGAGCGGAGCAGGCTGCCCCCGCGGCCCCCGTTAACATGCATGAGCAGACCTCTGCTCCTCACTGGGAGAATTAAATTTCTTCCGAATGTGATGCTATTAAAAACAAGCATCATCAGCCCATCTTCATCCTCCTCCTCCTCTTCCTCAGCCATGTCATGAATGTATGGACGGTTTTAGACCCAACTTATTTTTACGCAGCCATGGCGCGCGCCCCCATGCATCGGAGTGCATGCGCTGATGCATCTGCTGCAGTTCCTGCCTGGATGCAGCGCAGCATGCGGAACAAAGGCCCCGCATGCTGCTCGGCTCCCTGCGGGGTTCCCAGCGGGACGGCGTGTCCTCTGTGTCCGCTCTAACACGCTCTATGTCCCGCTGCAGGTCTGATCCAAATCTCCACGGTGGAGCGCGGCGTGGTGAGCCTGTTCGGGCTGCGCAGCGAGCGCTTCGTGGCCATGAACAGCCGCGGCAGGCTGTACGGGACGGTAGGTGAACCCGCAGCTCCGCCAGCTCAGAAAGGTCTATTTAAAGGCCGCTGATGAGGCTAGCAGGTGCAGCGTGGGAATCCCCCTGAAGCCCGTTAAAGCCACGGCGCTAATTTCACAGGGAACTGCCCGTTCTGGGCCCGGGGAGCCCGGGGGAGTGGGGAGGGGGGATATACCTGCAGAAGTCTCCACTCCCTTCACACTGGATCGCATTTCACTGATCAGAACAGAAACATCCTGCATGCTTCTCAACATGATCTAAAAAGTGTGGTGGGCGTTTGTCTTCAGCCCTCCTCAGTCTGATGGAGCAGTTCCGGTTCTGGTTCCAGTTCTGTAGAGGTTATGGAGGAGGTTCTGGTTCTGGTTCTGGGTCAGTTTAGAGCAGGGTTCGTTCCGCAACAACATCCAAGCATAAAACGTGAGTTCTCTGTCAGCGCAGACGGAAAAAAGGAAAACCGGAAACAGACGTCACATGAGACGTCCAGTCAGAGGATGTGCGGATATACATTTGATGTTTAAATATTTTTATGACGGGACGCCCCATTGATGCAGCAGCCAGAGTGAAGGGATATTATTGATATAAAGATGATTATTAATATTAATATAATGATGATTCCGATCAGAGGTTTCCATGGAAACGGGCATTTATGATCATTTTAAAATGTGATGTAACATCAGAAGCAGAGAGAGAAATTCTAATATTTTTAGTCATTATTAGTGTAATAAATAAATAATAAAATGATAGAAGTGCAACATTTATTTATTTTATTATTTGATATTTAATACTTTTACTTACTCCTGATTTTCAAGGTTTGGATGTCTGAAAGCTCGTTTGATCAGAATACAGGTTCTGATGTGTTGCTATTGGAGATGTTCTGTTGAAATTAATCTGTAATTAATCTGTAGTTCTTTAATCTGAACCAAGCTGGAATTATTTCTGAAAAGTACAGAATTACGAGGTTTTACACTGAAACAGTATTGTAGATTTAACATGTAATAATATAATAACATGATTTTAATAATAACAGTAACGGCCCTGATGGAGCCGCTCGTTATGGAACAGAAGAAGAAGAAAAGTTGTTCAGTTTGGATCCAGGAACCAGGTGGGTCAGAGGAGAGCAGAACTCAAGCACAGCATGGCAGTGGCAGCATCATGATGTGGGAAGGTGAATAGGGCTAAATCAGGACAAACCTGGAAGAAGACCTGCAGAAGAGCTGAGACTGGGGTCAAAGTTCAGCTTCCAGCAGGACAACCAGAACAGACAGACAGATATATTATGGGATGGTGTAGATCAGAGCTGACTCACAGCTTAGAGTGGCCTAGTCAAAGTCCAGATCTGACTCCACCAGAGAATCTGCAAAATGTTGTGAAGACAGACAAACCCAGAGGAGGCTGAATATAAACACACACCACACTTTTCAGCTGGGTTTGGTACGAAAAATCATAAATCAATTTTTCTGGGATGGGGTGTGAAAACTTTGGCAGGAAGATTTTTCTGCAGACTGAATCCAAGTAACAGATCAGAGGTTTCAGTTTGTTATTTTAATATGACAGCATTAATAATCACAATAATAATATTATTACTGCAGACAAGAGCAGCTGGTGAACGGTGGACATGTCCAGAGGACAGACAGGAATGTCCGGGGTGTGTGTGTGTGTGTGTGAGAATGCAGCTGCTTATCTGACTCTGAGTGATGAAGTGTCGGCTTGTGAGCAGCCGGAGCATCTGATAAGTGATTGGACTAGGCCACATACTTGCTCAGCGCTGCTGAGGATTTCTTCTCTTTCTCTGTGACACATCAGTGAGACGGAGAGGAAATGAAAACATGCTTATTTATTGTTAAGGTCATTAAAACCAGAGCGCAGCTGGTTTGGAGGTGAAACTGAAAGTTCAAGTTTCATTTGATGTTTAATGGAGATGATAAAGAAAAGTGAAGGGAGTCACTGGAAAGTCAAGAAAACAGCCTAAAGCCTCTTTTCGTGTCTCTGCTCCAGTTAACATTAATCAATTACTAAATTAGTTGACAATTATTTCAATAATAATAACATGTACATTAATTTGGACCTAACTAAATGTATTTAAACTTTCCTGTTGGTGGGATGAAGATGGCGACATTTCACTGTTGTTACAGCTGAAGACATTAATCAAAATGAATCAATTATTGGAATAATCAGCTCATTTAGTGATTGATTAATTGTTAACTGGAGCATAAAGACTGAAAGAACAACACAGAGACATAATGAAGCCAAAAGTATATAAAATATTCAAGATAAAAACCTTTTTATGTCTGTAAACCTGATGTTCCAGAACTCCTCTGGTTCAGTTTCAGCTTCACCTGATTCACATTCAGGAAAAATCAGGAGGTGCTGCTGCCTCTCCAGCAAACATTGTGACCTGTCACCTGGACAGGTCACAATAAATACCAATAATTATCAGTAAAAATCAATAATTATCAGCAAATGAGGAATGGTGTTTCTGTCTGCTGGGTTTTCTTAGATAAAACGTTTTTAACCTAATTTGAATAATTAATTGAGCGCCCTGCCCTGGC
The DNA here is from genome assembly GCF_051168715.1 of Poecilia mexicana. Classification (NCBI taxonomy): domain Eukaryota; kingdom Metazoa; phylum Chordata; class Actinopteri; order Cyprinodontiformes; family Poeciliidae; genus Poecilia; species Poecilia mexicana. The sequence continues at coordinate 3,545,122 of NW_028263375.1, forward strand.
TGATAACGAGGATCAATAATAATATCTATAACTGAGTTGAAATCGTTTTTCTGTAATCATGAACATGGCGGCTGTGAGGTCTGACCTCTGCTTCGTCCTTCCTGTCCCTGCAGACCGTCTTCCATGATGAGTGTAAGTTCAGGGAGAGTCTTCTGGCCAACAACTACAACGCCTACGAGTCTGCGGCGCACCGCGGCTGCTTCATAGCGCTGAGCAAACATGGCCGCGTCAAGAGGGGCAACAGGGCCACCACCGCCATGACAGTCACCCACTTCTTACCCCGGATATGAGGCAGAAAGAGGCAATAACAAACTGATTTGCACATGTGGATTATTATTATCCCAGGTGAGAAACACCTGGACAGGCCTGAAAACCTGGACCGGACTGCAGCAGGAGGAGTGGGTTGAGGAGCACCTTCTTCATGAGGAAGAGGAGGGAGAGGACTTCCTCCTTTAGGGACGGACCTTCCTGTTCCTGTTTGGCGTTTTTGCGTCAGGAGGAAGCAGCTGTGCCCCCCCTCGCCCCGCTGCATGCCAGAAATGCTGATCTGGAGTCAGAAATAGCAGCGACCCCAGCGTCATGCCGCCCTGAGCCAGAGCCCAATTCCTGGAGGGTCTGACGTTCCTGGCATGGATCCTGACATTCCTGAGGATCCACGCCAGGAGGAAACTTCACCCCCCACCCCCCATCGGTGTGACTGGGCTTTTATTTTGAAGTGTTCAGGTTACTGACAGCAGATTATTGAGGTTCTTCATAATTCATCCTGATTTATTTAGCATTATTATTAATGTTATTGTTGTTATTTTGTGTCAGCACCAAATTATTAATCCCAGATTATTAATCCCAGGATTTTCAGCTCAATCTGCTGGTTTGGTTTTAATGTTCAAATTTTTTCAAGCAGCATAATTTACTTGAACACAGAGCAGAAGGAGCCCATCAGGGGGCGCTGCCCCTCCAGGAGTGTCCTCTGTGTTTGTCCCCTCCTGGCACCTGTCCACCTCGCCATGACCTTTGACCCTCAGCTCTGCTCCTATTTCTGCTGGTGTTGGAAAAGCACCAGTTCAAAAGTATTCACGCCTCCACGTTTTTCCTGATCCATCAGAAAAACTCCAGAGTTCTGGTTCCGACCCGAACGCTGTCTGTACCAACTACTCAGTTTTGCTCTGATTTCAACAATCTGAAGCATTTTGATGAAGAAAAAAAACTTTTCCACAGCATTCTGGTTGATCTACAGGAAGTGATGTAACAAAGGGGTTTGGTAGCAGAGAGGAGTTCAGACCCGGTTCTGGTTCTGTTGGAGAGCCGCTGAGGTCAGTTTTGTTGTAACAGTCGGTCCAGTAAACTGGATCCGGTTCTTCCTACCAGTTGATGATGAGGACAGAGACTCCAGGTTGTCATGGAGATGATCCTGAATGACCTTTGATGACCTTTAGGCCTGCGCAGACACATCACCTGTAGCTTTTTAAACTTTACATCCAAATGAAGGTGCAGCACTTCTCTATAAATTGTTCTTATTTTCAGTGTCTGCAGGTTTCTGTGCAGGAGGTGAGGTGGTCGTTCTTCCTCCTAACTTTTTCTGAGCAGCTGACAGCAGCTTCTGTCAGTTTGTTATTTGCAGTACAGAGAAATCCGTCGGCAGCATTTTGGTTTGTTTCAGAGTGAAAGTCTGGAGAAAGCTGATGAGAAACAGAAAAAAACATCTATAACCTCCAGATGCAAGTAGAGATCTGAGTGAGCCGGTTAAGTCTGCTTTAAATGTCCGCAGGGAGCTGGAGGTCAGCTGCAAACTGGAGGTCAGCTGCCACCTAGAGGTCAGCTGTCACCTAGAGGTCAGCTGTCACCTAGAGGTCAGCTGCCAGCTGGAGGTCAGCTGTCACCTGGAGGTCAGCTGTCACCTAGAGGTCAGCTGTCACCTAGAGGTCAGCTGCCAGCTGGGGTCAGCTGCCAACTGGAGGTCAGCTGCCAGCTGGGGGCAGCTGCCAACTGGAGGTCAGCTGCCCCCAACTGGAGGTCAGCTGCCAGCTGGGGGCAGCTGCCAACTGGAGGTCAGCTGCCCCCAACTGGAGGTCAGCTGCCAGCTGGGGTCAGCTGCCAACTGGAGGTCAGCTGCCCCCAACTGGAGGTCAGCTGCCAGCTGGGGGCAGCTGCCAACTGGAGGTCAGCTGCCCCCAACTGGAGGTCAGCTGCCAGCTGGGGTCAGCTGCCAACTGGAGGTCAGCTGCCAGCTGGGGGCAGCTGCCAACTGGAGGTCAGCTGCCCCCAACTGGAGGTCAGCTGTCACCTAGAGGTCAGCTGCCAGCTGGAGGTCAGCTGTCACCTAGAGGTCAGCTGTCAGCTGGAGGTCAGCTGTCAACTGGAGGTCAGCTGTCAGCTGGAGGTCAGCTGTCAACTGGAGGTCAGCTGTCACCTAGAGGTCAGCTGTCAGCTGGAGGTCAGCTGTCAACTGGAGGTCAGCTGTCACCTAGAGGTCAGCTGTCAACTGGAGGTCAGCTGCCAACTGGAGGTCAGCTGTCAATTTGAGGTCAGCTGTCACTTAGAGGTCAGCTGTCAGCTGGAGGTCAGCTGTCAGCTGGAGGTCAGCTGCCAGCTGGAGGTCAGCTGTCAGCTGGAGGTCAGCTGTCAACTGGAGGTCAGCTGTCAGCTGGAGGTCAGCTGTCACCTAGAGGTCAGCTGTCAGCTGGAGGTCAGCTGTCAACTGGAGGTCAGCTGTCACCTAGAGGTCAGCTGTCACCTAGAGGTCAGCTGTCAGCTGGAGGTCAGCTGTCAACTGGAGGTCAGCTGTCACCTAGAGGTCAGCTGTCAGCTGGAGGTCAGCTGTCAACTAGAGGTCAGCTGTCAGCTGGAGGTCAGAGCTGTGTAGTTGGTCCAGCTGCAGCCTGTTTGTTTCAGTTTCCTGCACTCCTGGTTCTTCCTCCTGTTTTTAATACCTCACCTTCTGCCTTAGTTCCGATTGTTGAAATGATTGTAAATTAGTTTGAAAACAGATTTCTCCAGTCGTTTGTTTCTGAAATATAAGTGAGAAAAATACTATATAACAAATAGTTTTCCTTTTATTTTTGTACGTCTGTGCTGTGCACAGCAGTCAACTGTATTCCTGAGATGAAAATAAAAATTGTTTTGTAAAATCTTTTGCAGTGAATTTCTTCCAGGTTTTGTTTCGGTTACCGTATTTTCCGTATTATAAGGCGCACTCTGAATTATGGCGTCTGTTTCTGTATTTAACACATACAAAAGGCGCACCGGATTATAAGACGCAGGCTAAAACATACGGTCAACAACAAAAAAAATGGTAACGGAAACAAAACTTTAAGTTTAGTTGAACTTTATTCGACTATGTAACAATACACTCACGTTATTTTTTATTCCTCGTCCACAAGTCCATCAAAGTCCTCCTCTTCTGTGTCTGAATTGAACAGCTGGCCAATTTCGCCATCAAACATGCCAGGCTCCCTCTCATCATTGTCGGAGTCTCTCAGTAAATGTGTGTTCAGTCTGTCGTCCATCGCTCCCACGCCGCTCCCAACTTCTGTTTGAACGGCCTGTTTACACCGATGTCCAGCGGTTGGAGTTCTTCTGCTAATCCTCATGAAATGATGACAAACTCCGAATTAGTTTGCTTCGCTTCCTTTTTCACAGCAGTGAGATGGGCGCGCATGGAGTCGAAGATGAACAGGGATGGTGATGCGTGGAAAAACCGATCTGGTTTTTACTGGAGGCGTATGCTGCAGAACTTGGACAACAATTCTCTGATTGGTTTATCGCTGCTGCCGTCTGTACTGTACACTTTACGTCTCTGTGTCCGGGACAGATTTTGGAATTCAGTGCACATATAAGGCGCCCCGGATTATATGGCGCACTGCTGATTTTTGAGAAAATTTAAGGCTTTTAGGTGCCTCATAGTCTGGAAAATACGGTAATTTTTGGACCTGAGGAGAAAGTAAAGGTGAGCGTGGAGCGCCCTCTGCTGGTCAGAGGATGGACAGTAAAAGCATGTCACAACAAGGGTAAGACAGCAACAAGTGGTATCACCAGCATTGTGTCAAGGCACAGATTGATGAATGTGTTATTTAAGAGTTAGACTTGAGTAAAGTGGGTTCTTTATGAATAATGCTTGCAGTCTGACCCTTTGCTGTGACATAATGAATGCATAAGGTCAAACAGTCCAGTGGCCCCAGGTGAGGAAGGCCATCATGTTCAGATGTCCCTTACCAGAAAATGCATGCCCTGCAGTGTGAAGATGTTGGATGTTAATGTGCTATATGACAATTGTGAAAAAGGCTGCTCAGGTGCTGAGGCCCTTTAAGGGGGCGGAGCTTAGAGCACCTGTGGATCAGCACGCAGATGAAAAGAGGGAGAGAAGAAAAGGGGCCGAGAGTTACCGATCACATTTGTGTAGTTTGAGTTACCGTTTGTTGTTACCTTTTTATTTTCGATGTGTGCGTGGAATACAAGTAAGTGATGTTAGAAAGTGAAGAATATTATTTATGCATCTGAATATTTAAGTTTTAGCGTTAATTAATTGCAAGCTTCGTTCACGTGCGCACTTGAGCTACACAACGTGGTTTTTTGTGTTGTGTTTATTTAGAACAATATTTGTGTAACCTTTATTAGTGTAGTTAGTGAAGTAAGTGTGTTTTTATTTCAGTCATTTATTCATCACACTGATGCTGCATTATTATTGATATTTTGTAGAATCACACCGTTACGGCGAAATAAAGACTGAACAGCAAGTGCAGGCTGGACCAACTGATGTGGGGTTCTGGTTTCTTTGGGGTTCTGACCGGACTCACCACAGTGATTTAGCATTTCCATCAGCAAGTTACAGTTTCCTAACTTTTAACATTTATAATCACTCTTCTTCTGTGAGCTACCGGTTCAGATCAACAGGACAATAGACAGGGGATGCAGGGATTGGGAGGATCAAATTAAGACGCATCCCCTCCTGTAGACAGTTAAGGTGATATTAAATCTTCCATACCTCCGTTTTCTCATGCGTTAAGCTATTATGGTGTTAAAGAAAAAGCGGAGAACATGTTCATCAGACACTGTAAAACATTGGACTCGTGTCTCATTAAAGGTGTCAAAACTGTATTTCAATTCATCTGCGAAATATGAAAACATTTCTCATCAATATGCGAGTTTAGAGCGATGCGCGTTCCCACCTGTCCCTCTGGGCAGGTTGCTGCAAAGAGGGGGTTACCATGGAAACCACAACAATCAATCAACCAGTTCTGGGAGCGGTACCGAGACGGACTGGGTCCGGAACCGGAAACGGAACCGCCTGGCTGACCCAACCCTGCCTGATGGAATGTGACCAGAACCGTTTCTAAAGTTTTACAGTTAAGAATGAACTTCAATAATCTGGGTTCATTATGTCATCATGACTTTAAAAATGTCAGTTTCAAAGTAAATACATAATTATCAAGCTAAATGTTTAGCTTGATTTAGCTCGCTAACCAAATGTTAACCTTAAACTAATTATTTATCCTGGTGGTCCATCTTCTCTCCTTGTCCAGATGACGGATTTACAGCCGTTATGTCTTACAAAATAAATCAATCTGAATACATAAAGCGGGATGTTGGGAAAACACAAACCTGTTATTTTTTAAATCAAATAAACTGAAATTCTGGGGCCTTGTAACATTTAAAATTGTACAATTCATGTTTAAGGTCAGAAATCATCAACTTCCACCCAATATACAAAAACTGTTTTGTGACAGAGAGGGGTTATAATTTAGGAGGTGAAGGATATTTAAAAATCAAGTATCAGAACAACCAGGACGCGTTTCTGTTTATCGGTGTGTGGAGATGATAAATATATAAACCAGTTTAAAAAGGACCTGATTGGGAAACATGAGTGTTTTAAAGTCCATAAAGGCTATTAATGATATAAAATGTTTAAATAATTGTACATCTAAAGATGAGAATGTACAATTATTTAAACACTTTATATCATCAATTTATCTTTTTGGTGTTTCAACATTTAATTGATAAGTTTATGAGTATGAAATGGGGCAGGACATCTTAAGATCTTGGATCTTCTGCTCCTTTTCAAACAGATAATATAAAATCGCATTTCACTTGGGTGTGATAACTTGTTTAATTTTATTTTTCTTCTTTCTTGGTTTTACTTTTGTCTGTTTGAAATAAATGAATAATTCACTGGGGATTAAACTTTGCTCAGGATCATTTACAAGCTGTGGAGTTTAGCTGTGAGAGTCAAAGTGTTTTATAGCCTGATGAGGTCAGCAGGTCACCGAAAGACGCCGCGGCGTGAGAAAATGAGTTACAGCTCCGTTGTGCAACGGCGTGGGAGCAGCGGAAGTGTGTACAGTTAATTAATAAGCAGGGGATGAATCATTGATGCTGTGACTCAGCATGGGGCCATGGGAGGTTCTGGACGTTCCTCTGGGTCGACCTGGCCGCCGCAACAAACAGGTTCTGGTTCTGACCCGGCTCCTTCCAGAAAAACATCATTAGAGCAGAATCTCTTTACGTTTCAACTCATTTCATGCTATAATGAATTAATCTCATTTTAATGCAGAAAAGTCCTAAAAACCAATGAATGCTGTAAAATGAGGCTGGCGGTGCGGCTGCAGGGAGGCTCCGCGGTATTTTGGTAAATCAGTTAGCCGGTTTATTGACCCTCTGTTTAAATAAGCCTGTTGGACTTTCTCCTGCTCCAGAAGCTGCCCTCTCACCATTTGAGCTTTTGGAGAGGAACCCTCGCCGCTGACCATGCAGCTGGTTCCCCTCGCACTCTTCCTGACTGTGTTGCATGTTTGTGGCAGAGCGGAGAGCAGAGCGAGGCCGCGGCGGCCGCAGGCGGGCGACGCGGATGCCGCGGCTCCCGCCGGTCCGCGACGCCTCCGCCTGGACCTGAGACCAAACGCTCCTCACCTGGGTGAGTCTGATCCTGACTCCACGATCGTCTTCATCAGCGCCAGGATCACAAACGGCTCCAGTCGGATCCAAACTGAGGCGTCTTCAGGATTCACAACATTTTACTCCACAAAATGTTCAGTTTTCCTGCAATATGTTTGGAAAAACAATCATTTTTCACAATTTCAGACAAACCGTAATCTTTCTGAAGGGATTTCAGATTCTATTGATTATTTTCATGACTTCTAAATAAACAATATTCCTGGTAATTAAAAGTTATTTTTCTGAATTATTGAATCATTTTTCAGTCGTTCTGCCGGTAGCTGCAGCACCCGACAGCTGGGTGCTGATCTTTGACTTGAGACGGAGACGCTTCCTGTGTGTGGACGTAAAGGGACAACTCTACAAGTCTGTGAGTATCTTCCAGATCCACCTTAACAGATCCACCTTAACAGAGCAGATCTCAGTAAACGTTTCTGTTTGTCTCCATGACAGAGACAGAAGGACAGAGGACACTGTCTCTTCCGACATATTTGGTTCCAGCGGGCTGAGCGCCATGACCCGTTTTCCTCTTTGAGCAGGAGCTGGCTGGTCAAACTGGAGGTTGGTGGGCCAGGAGTTGTCCGTGGGGGGCCACCGGACGGCCAGTCAGTGAAGAGGCAGAGAAGGAGCGAGGAGGTGAATCCGTCCGATCCTCTGAGGACAGAGTCCCATCCATCTCCTCCTGTGAAGGATGTGGAGCCAAACCAGGCGGGCGCCGTTTCCAAGGAAACCATCACTTCCTGTGACGACCCGCTGCGGGTGCTGAGGCCCAACGGACACGGCAGTCCCGTCAAGACGAACATCGCAGAGAGAGCAGAGCAGGAGTGACGTCCTGCAGCTGCTGGTTGTCAGGAAGCAAAGAAAAAGAAAGTCTGACGCTGCAGAGCAATGGGCCACATGCAGAGACCAAATGGGACCAAGTGGGACCAAATGGGACCAAATGGGACCAAGTGGGACCAAATGGGATCAAGTGGGACCAAATGGGACCGAGTGGGACCAAGTAAGACCAAGTGGGACCAAATGGGACCGAGTGGGACCAAGGGGGACCGATTGGGACCAAGGGGGACCGAGTGGGACTAAATGGGACCAAGTGGGAACAAATGGGACCAAGTGGGACCAAATGGGATCAAGTGGGACCAAATGGGATCAAGTGGGACCAAATGGGACTGAGTGGGACCAAATGGGACCGAGTGGGACCAAGGGGGACCGATTGGGACCAAGGGGGACCGAGTGGGACTAAATGGGACTGAGTGGGACCAAATGGAACCGAGTGGGACCAAATGAGACCGAGTGGAACCGAGTGGGACCAAGGGGGACCGAGTGGGACTAAATGGGACCGAGTGGGACCAAATGGAACCGAGTGGAACCGAGTGGGACCGAGTGGAGCCGAGTGGGACCAAATGAAACCGAGTGGGACCAAATGGAATCGAGTGGGACCAAATGGAATCGAGTGGGACCGAGTGGAACTGAGTGGAACTGAGTGGGACCAAATGAGACCAAATGGGACCGAGTGGGACCAGCTTCCTGTGTGCGGCGCCGGCGCGCTGTGCTCCAATCAGACGCTCTCTGAGGTCTCATCTGATCACTGAGGCTCCACTGCCTCTGTTTGAACAGCAGATGAGGGATAAGCTGCTCCTGCTGACCTTTAACCTCTGTTGTCTGTTAAATTTTAATCCTTGAGCCAGATGAGGCAACACTTTCTTCACATATATTCAAAAACTCTAAATATTCTCACTGAAATGCTAAAAGCGAGTAATGAATGATGGAAAGAGAAATGATCCGGTGCTGGACACCAACAGTCTCAGCAATTAAGATATTTATTTATTGAAATGTGTAACATAGCTTCTTTTATTGTGTGCTGTTTTTTATTTATATATTTCTGATAGAAAATAAAAATTAGAAAAAATGCCTGAAACCAGAAAAGTTCTTTAGCTTCTTTAATCAGAGCAGGAAGACGAGCGGATCGCTGCGGGAGTTTCACCTTCCTCCTCACCTCCATACGCTGTTCACCGCTGCAAATATTTTAGCTGAGCTGCTCCTGAAAAGTTGCAGATAGTACAGTTTACAAAAAGTATTGTATGTATGTTTTACTCTTTTATTGCTTTTACAAATCAATCATAATCAACTAAATTATGTTGTTTTTGACAATTTTTTTTTACAAAAAATCCTTTAAAGTGAACAAATGTTCCTTTCCAGTCCTTCAGCTGAACCCTCCACTTGTGGTCTATTTAAAGCTGACTTCCTGGTTCTTGTAGCTCCTCAGATTCCTCTTTGACCTCTGACCCCAGGTTCATCTGAGAGCAACTCGTTTTGGTGTTGTCTCTCTAAATGCTAATGAGGTAGTTCAGACCCCGCCCCCTGCTGTTCGGCCATTTTTGTAGTTTGATAGCAGAGATAGATTATCTGACGGTGCAGAAACGTTTCTGACCAGCAGTAGACTCGTCCATCCAGCCTGACATGTTGGAGCCAGAAAACGACTCAACGTGAACGAACACGTCTGGAAAACCTCAGCATGGTTAGCGGGTTAGCTAAGGCTAGCGCCAAGAACGCACTGAACTCATCTGGATCATGTGTTCCCCTAATAACTTTTCAAAACTCAGAGTAAGGTTCTGTTCTCTAGCTAACTGCTAGCACACAGCGCTAACATTAGCAGAAGGCTAAAAACAAAATTATCAGCACAACTAATTGATGTCTATGATGGTTTGTTATCATTTTAGCGTTAGCAGCTTAGCGTTTTGCTGCGGTCGTTTCCACAGACAGGAGGAACCGAGTCTTGATGCTAACGGGGGTCGCTGAAGCTTTTGTCCTTGAGGAGCTTCATGCTAGTAAAGAGGAGTTTGATGTGGAAACATTTCCCATAAAATCAAATGTAACCAGACTGACAGGGTGTGATGAGCTGTACGTTAATACACCCGACAACCCTCAGTCTGACTTTTATTTCTCACACCACTGTGAGAAATAAACATGACGGATTCCTGAACCTGATTAGCCGAAGGTCCATGACCTCATGTAGCCCAGTGGTAAACTGAGGTTACAGTAATTAACTGTAACCTTTAATAGTTTCTATTAAAGGTTTCTATTAAACCTTTAATAGTGTAGGAGCCATTTTTCCATTTTTTAGTTAAATCTTAGAATTTAAATTGTTTAGTTTATTATTATATTTTGTTTATTTTCTAGTTGATTTATCATTAGAATTTTTGTTTGATTTGTTGTTTAGAATAAGTTCTTTGATTAGGAATTCACTTAATTAGTTAATTTCAGGTTGGGATGTGGGTATTTCACGGTATAAATAGGTGGGTCTCTTAGGCAGCTTATTATGCAGGTGGTGGTCACAAGGTTGTTTGTCACCTCAGACTCTAGTCGTTGGTCAGAGAACAGGAATCGGACCAGAATCCTGTAACCTTTTTGCCTGAACTGTGAAATTAAACCAAAGAACTGCATTTCGACTTTTTGATCCTTTGTGCTGCGTAAACCAGAATCCAGGTGCATCAGGTGACTATTTGAGTTGGATTCACTTTTGTTTTGGTCACCTTTGAGTTTTGAGGTTTTTTTATTTATTAATTTAAGTTTTTGGACAAATAGTCACTACAAATAGAAACTATTAAATGTTTCTATTAACCTTAACAGAAAGGTTAAGATTAATAGAAATCTTACATGGTTCAAAACAAGATACAAGTATATTAAAAGTAAATTCTTGTTTACTCAGGCATACAATGACAACTAAGTGCTCAGTATCCTTCTTTCTGAAAGAAATACATCGACATTTTCCTTCACCTTAATAGTTGAATAATACAAACTAATGAGTAATGACCTTACTTGGTGAAACCGCTGTTAGAGGAGAAGTTCATTAGAAACCAGAGGATTTAGTGAGGAAAGATCAGTCAGGATCAGAGCTGGAGCTGCTGCTCTTCAGTCTGTTTCCAGCTCAGCTTCTCCATGTCGGTATTTAGCTATAAAGATGCTACGAGTCAGAGCCCAACATGCTGAAAATGGCTTTTTATGAATAGGAAGGAAACGTGTATGTATTTTCACTTTTGGATAATTTCTCTTTTATCCTCGGCTTCAGCCTGTGAACCAGGACGTCTCAGAAGTCATTGAGTTCTCCCAGTGAGACCAGCAGACTGAAGCCTGTGACCAGTGTTCCCAGTATAATAAATAAATGTTTTATTCTTTCACTTTTTGTGTATTTTTAAATATCTCAATCGGAAGTGTTAGTGTATTAATACAGTTTATGTAATGAAATAAAAATAATTTACTGAGAATTATTTTCACTCTTTGCTGTCAATAGCAGAGTTGACGTATAATAAATATTTTTTCTCTGGAAAAAAGTAAGAAAAATATGTAGTTTAATGTTTGAGTGACTGATTTATAGATCAAAAGTAATTTCTCGATAATGTATAAAAAAATAAATACAAGAAAATTATTTGTTGTCTTGAAATGTTAAATGTAGATTAAATTATGGAATTATGTAAATATATTCTTTAATAAAACACTGTAAGTGTCTGTTCATTAATGTTAATATAAAATAAGAATAATTTCTACCAAATAAAACATTGAGCTCTTTATTCAGAAATGCCCCAAGACAATTAAATAATCACATCAAAAGTTAGAAACTCTCTTTAGTCATTTCTTTGATTGCCAAATATATTAGTGTGTGAGAAAATGTGTCAGTGACAGGAATTAATTTAAAATACTTTGTAGAACGGCACTTTGTGAAGTTCGGTCCATTTACCTGTATTAGCTTACTGGCAGAGATGCCACATTCAATATGGCGGACGCTGTGACGTAACGCAGCAACGGACCGACGCGCTCCATGACCTCTGACCCCCTCCATGACCTATGACCCGCTCCATGACCAACGACCCGCTCCATGACCTTTGACCCGCTCCATGACCTTTGACCCGCTCCATGACCTTTGACCCGCTCCATGACCTTTGACCCGCTCCATGACCAACGACCCGCTCCATGACCTTTGACCCGCTCCATGACCTCTGACCCCCTCCATGACCTATGACCCGCTCCATGACCAACGACCCGCTCCATGACCTTTGACCCGCTCCATGACCTTTGACCCGCTCCATGACCAACGACCCGCTCCATGACCTTTGACCCGCTCCATGACCTATGACCCGCTCCATGACCAACGACCCGCTCCATGACCTTTGACCCGCTCCATGACCTCTGACCCCCTCCATGACCTTTGACCCGCTCCATGGGGCGTCTACGTGTCCATGTCTGTGGTCGTGAGTAGAACTGAGTTACATTTGTTCAGGATGATATACTAGCTTGGACATTGCCCTGGGTCATTGGTCATTGGACCGGGTGCCCCGGTTTCAGGGAATTGGGCCCATTAACAGTTTAGCTGTGCTGCCTTATGTGAAGAAGTAAATGTTGTTTTTTGTTTTTTCCCTAAAAGTTTTACAACTTACAGTTCAACTGGTGATTAACTGAGGATTCCTGACACCTTAGTTAATAAAGTGAAGCTGAATCATTTTGCCTGAAATTCTGTTTCTCTGGGTGATATTTGTTACCAACTAGGTTAGTGGTATTGCATACATCAGGGTGTACCCGATCGATGTCGAACCCAATCACCCACCATGTTAGTTTTCATCATAGAGCGGTTTAAGGTGCTACAGTTGTTTAGTTCTACAGCAAATACTGTGATGTAATATTTCAGAAAATGTAACAGGAGATGGAAAGAAGTGAACAGACCGAAGATAAATACTCAGTTCTGCACAGAGAGAAACTTTTCCCAGCTGATCACCGGCACCAGTTAGTAACAGGGGAATGTTTATGAAATCCCTGATTTCATGTTAAATATTTGTATTTATTGTGGAAATCGGTTTTCACTTTAACCGTAAAAGGTTTTCTTTACATTGTTTTCCAAAGAAAGCAGAAAAGCCAAATTCTGTTGATCATGATTGATCTGTAAAAGCACCGAAGGAGGTGAATAAGTTTAATAGTGAAAACTGAGGAAACCAAACCTGTGATGTTATTTGGTAAAAATAGATTCAAGCAAACAACATCTACTCTCCACAGATCTGGACCAGAGCTGTTCACAAACTCTAAGCCAACACTGACAACTTCATTTACAGCAGATGGCAGCTTTTGATGTTTCTTTGTACGGGATGATTAATATTTTACTCGATTTATCCTCTTTACTGAATTTTTCTGAACTTTTCCCACCTGACATATAAATGATGCATTTCAGGGGAAAGATCAGGAAACAAAACATTTTCTACAGATCACACTGTACACAGGACAGGCTGCACAGGTCACACACACACACACACACACACACACACACACACACACACACACACACACACACACACACACACACACACACACACACACACACACACACACTTTGGCTGCTGACTGAGCTGTTGTCACCGATTCCCAAAAAGAGCCAAAACTTTCCACTTTGTCAATATAGAAAGAAAAGTTGTTTATGCTCCATAGTTACAGTAATTACAGTTACTTACAGCAGCCAGTAAGTCACACAGTGATGGTGATGATGGTGATGATGAAGATGATGGTGAAGCTCTTCTGCATCACAATCTGTATGAACCTAAAAATAAGTTTCTGCTCGGCGACATGAAGTTTCATGTTTCAATCATTAATATATGAAACATCATAAAAACAGACTTTGTTTATTTTATATTATTTCAGAAGCTCAACTTGATTTAATGAAGCTTTTTATTAATTCTTCTTATAATATTATCATTCATGATCATTCTTACATGTGAGAGTGATTCCAATATAATTTATAATGTTTTATTTTTATCATTTTTGTTTAGAAAATAAACTTATTTACAAATTAATAGATAAAAATAGCTGGAAAAATAGTTTTGAAGCAATGAAAATATGAACCAAAACTATTTTACGTCGCAGTTTGTCTGGATTTATGAAGCATGCTAATAAAAATACATAAATAAAATAAATAATCAGCTGCAGAGTTTAATGCAGTAAATGCACAAATAAATACAGCAGACATTCATGAACAGTTACAGTTTCTGGAGATTATAAAATACTGAACCAACAGAAATCTCTCTTATTCATATTTTCAATCTGGACTTTGAGAACATATAATAAAAAAGGAAAATTCTCATGATTCAGTCAATTTATTTTCACCCATTGATTAAAAATAATGATAAAATATTTATATTTGTGTTTTATGTCCTTTTGTTGAGCCTGCTTTTGATAAAACTAAACATTGTGCCATCATCATCTCCTGTAGACAGTTTGGGTTTCCTTCACTAAAATAAATTCATTAATAAATCATGAGCAGGTTATTCGTCCTGCTCTGCCCCCCCCACTCTGTGAATGAACACACAGCGCATGCCTGACACCACGTAGCGCGCCCCCTGCCGGACCACCGTCAGGTTGAACCTGCAGATCCCTGCGTTGGGGCTCAGCGAGAACATGCGCTTCCTGTCGCAGCCTGCAGGGGCGCTGCACCGCAGCTCCTCCACAAAGTAACGCACCGCCACGCACATGTAGGCACCGTGGGAGACAACCAGCGCGTGGGCGTGGAGGGGCCCCATGCCGTTATCAGGCCCCCCCTCAGCAGAGGAGACATCAGCGCCCCCTGCAGGCCAGTGTTCTGCCCCGATCTGCTGCAGCATTTTCTCCATGAACTGCTGGACCCGCAACTTCACCTGGAGGAGCCAAAATCTGGATTATTCATCCGGTCATCAGAGGAAAATGGGGATTTTTTTCACTCATATTTTCACCCTGTTATTCATTCATTTATAAATGTCAGTTTGAAACTAAATATTTAGTACTACTTAGTGTAACCTCGATAATCGTGATCATTCAGTATGAATCAGTTCCTGCGTTGTGTGAATAAGGGCCAGGAGGCAGGATGAGGTGAAACATTGTTTAGAATATGGACTGATCAGGAATCAGGTTCATGACAGCGGGTTCAGAACCTTACCAGGAATCAACAAGCTAACAACAATTTACCGCAGCGTTAAACTCAGCGGACCTGCCTCTGGCAACGAGATGTCTGTGTTCATTATACTTACTGCCAACCTCCAGGAGGGGGTGCTGTTTCACCCATTACACATGAACCCAAACTTGGAAGTAATGACAAGTGGAATTGTATTCATTAACTATGTTACATTAGCAAGCTAAAGATTTACCTTCAAACTAAATATTTATGGAGATAATTATTCCGGCAGGGTATCTGATTACTGGTAAGGCATAGCTGTTTATTGCACGGATCTTGTTCTTGCCATTGAGCTGGCTTCTCAGGACTTGCCTTATTCGTTGGAGGTATTTGGCTGTGGCTCCTTTCCTTGTGACCTCATCGAGGTTGCCATTTGCTTGTGGTATTCCCAGGTACTTGTAGCTGTGCTCTATGTCTGCTATCGTTCCCTCTGGGAGTGAGACCCCTTCTGTGTGGACGACCTTCCCTCTCTTTGTAACCATCCGGCCACACTTCTCTAGTCTGAATGACATCCCAATGTCAGTGCTGTAGATCCTGGTGGTGTGGATCAGTGAGTCGATGTCTCGCTCGTTCTTGGCGTACAGCTTGATGTCATCCATGTAGAGGAGGTGACTGATTGTGGCCCCATTCTTAAGTCGGTATCCGTAGCCAGTCTTGTTGATGATTTGGCTGAGGGGGTTCAGGCCTATGCAGAACAGCAGTGGGGACAGAGCATCTCCTTGGTATATGCCACATTTGATGGACACTTGTGCAAGTGGTTCCACTGCTTCAAGGATGGTTTTCCACAGCCCCATCGAGTTTGCAATGAAGGCTCTTAGAGTCCTGTTGATGTTGTACATCTCTAAGCATTCAATGATCCAGGTATGTGGCATTCTGTGGCTAGGCTTTCTTGTAATCAATCCAAGCGGTGCACAGGTTGGTGTGTCGGGTTTTACAGCCTCGGGCGACTGTGTGGTCTACAAGGAGTTGGTGTTTGGCTCCTCTGCCCTTTATGCCGTTTATGTTTGTGCCGTGCTTATGTATTTATCCATGTATCCGCTTATCTTAGCCGCTATGATGCCTGATATGAGCTTCCATGTTGTAGGGAGACAGGTTATCGGCCGATCCCTTTGAGGGGTCCTTCTGGATCAGGATTGTGCGCCCTTCAGTTAACCATTCAGGGTGAGTCCCATTCTGTAGCAGCTGGTTCAGTTGAGCTGCCAGTTGCATTGCTGTTGTGGGACGCCTCCCTTTCCCATATGCCTTTCCAGTAATGTTCAGTCTCCAGCCTTGGTGGGTCTGCTCTGTCGTTAGTACCCTGCCATTGGGAGTACACTTTAGCTGGTTGGGTGGAGAAGAGCCGGTTAATCCTCCTGGCTTCATTCTCTCTCGTGTATCTTGAGTAGTAGCATTCCATCAGATCCAGGTTTTCATCTCTCCCCCATTTCCATCTTGTTCCAGTAGCCCATTTGTCATCAAGGTGCTCTGGTTCCCCAACACCTGACGCAGACCTCTGAGCCGGCATGTTATGCATATCTCTCATGGTATGAGGTAGGCAGTAGCTCAAAGGGTCTTGCCTAAGGACCCAGACTGGATAATGCAATTTGTTTTTGCCGTTTTTTTTTTTTTTTTGTGTCCTGTCCTGGATTCGAACCCGGGTCTCCTGGGTGAAAGACTGATACCTTACCTATTGAGCTCCTCCACCATTCTTAGAGACAATGAGTCTCAAAGAATCCCTCCCCATCCTCACACACATCATTCAACCAAACAGCTATTTGTAATCCATAGGGGGGCCCAGGAGAAAATGTTTGGGAACCACTGTGATACACTGACATTACTTATCTACTGTCTTTCAACCACTTTGAAAAGCTTTTCTTCGTCTCTCCAACATCTTTATTCCTCCCTCTCTTCCGTTTTCTGTTTTGTGGCCCGGAGTTTTTCCTGCTACCCATCTTTAGCTCCCTGTTGTCAGAGCACTACAATTCAAATTTAAAAGAAGAAAACGCGCCTCGGCTCGTTCTGGAAGGGAGGGCAGAGCGGCTGGCAGGAGGGGAGGGACGTCTAATCAGCGCTGTTCCTCTGTTATTGATCATTTCATTCACAAACAGCTGTTAAATGCTGACTACAAAAAACAATCCTCACATCGTTTTTGTGCCCCTATGCGTTGCATACACTGCTTACCCACTTTTTGTGCCACTGAGCACAAGCACTACAGAACCAGAACGACAGTTCATATTTCTTTTTTTTTATGAATTAGCTTATGGGACACAGCCTTATAGGACTGGGTTGATCAATCAATCAATCAATCAATCAAATTTTGTTTGTATAGCACATTTCGGCAGCAAGGCATTTCAAGTGGCTTTACATAATTAAAAAACAAAATAAGAACAGCATGTGACATTGAATAAACAGTAAGAAAGAGAAAGAGATTTTGGAAAAAGGAAAAAAAAGAAAAAGATTAAAAAAAAGATGAAAAAAAAAGGATAAAAACATACTTTTGTTACGGTATTTAAGCGCATGTCGTCGCCGGTCTCTGCTGTCCGTTTAACCCGGGTGTTATCCAGGTATTATCCAGGTATTATCCAGGCCCCGTCGCCTGACAGGACAAGGTCTCCAACCTTGCAGCACCAGGCTCCGTCCACCTGTCACGTAAATTTTTGCTCTAGGACTTCGCCGTCCTACATGGATTTTTGTGCACTATTTTTACCTGTTAGAGTCTGGAGTTTACTGGGTTTTTCTGTGCACACAATGACCCTCAGTCACTTGCCACTTTTGCATAAACAGATAAAAGTATAAACATTTAAAACATCGAAGACATCAAAACCCGCACTCCTTGTGGCTGAACACGAACCGATCGAACCTGTTGGACTTTTATCAGCTCTGTGGTCACAGAGGTTTGGAGAATCGGCCGACATCCTTAAATCTTGCCGTCTAAACCAGACTTAAGACTCACAAGCTCTACTCATCTCCTCTCGACCAAACGCTCTGACTCTGGTTGCTATGGTAACATTTACATATCCCTTCAAAATAAGATACAGATGTGCAACAGAAACCCCCCGAAACATTTTACTTTCATGAAAATTTTAACTCAAGATAATGACTAACGGAGCCCTGAGCTTGTTTCTCTGCAACCAGACGGTCCATCTGGGAGTGAAGGAGGCAATGAGACCCGAAGTGTTGCTTATATCCTCAGCCTGCTTGGTCTCTAGTGGTGAAGCAGTTTGAACCATAGACATAATATAAGGATAGACCCTCATGGACCGCTCTCGCCTATTGTCGCTGACGAGATTTAGGGCGGCCATCTTGGAGCGGTCCACCACTCCACTCAGCGTTATGTGTTTAGCAGCACAATGACGTATCAGCGCATTTAATCCATCATAACACACTTTTTTGTTACTGTAAACCATATTCAAACATCTATCAAAGCTACATTTATAAACAATTGTATTTTTTAAGTATGTTTTTAATACATAGTTCATCATATTTAAATATGCTTAGTGGCTATAACAATAGAATAGGAATGGAATATTCTGATATCGATGTATGAAGAGCATATTACAAAGCACACAGCCGTTCATAATTTATTTAATACATTATTTAGTAATATCAATACATATTTATATAACTATACAAACACTAATAAATAAAGATTAACAATGACACAAATAAATAATGATTAATAGTGAATTATATGTATTGAATACATGTTTATATATATGTATGTGTGTACATACATATATATAGATATATGTTTATGTTTTCCAGAGTTCCAGCTTCAGAGATTCAGCAGCTGATTGAGTCCAAAATCCGATGTGAGATTCATCCTGCAGTGAATCCGTCTCTCTTTATTGTAGTAATTTGTAGACCATTAATTGAGGACTCTGACAACAGCTTATCTTTAGCCGGCAGGCACTTTTACTGAAGTGTCGTTTACCGGACACCATACATATACATAACCCCCTTCTGGTACGGAACGCCCAGGGGACCATAACACACCACATCTCCCCTTCCCCAAAGTAGTGATAAAATTTTAAACAAAACATGGACTACCTAACAGCATACAGTCTGTCTAACACTTACAGATCACTGAATATACTGAATACTGAAAATTACATACATAATAACATTTGGAACAGGTTTTAAATGTTCTGCATTATTAGACATAATCTTTGAGCCATGCTGGTGCCTTCACCTCCCTCCTTGGATGAACCCTTTTTACATTCTCCCCCACCCTCACTTCTGGTGTAGCTGTCTGTTCTGTGTCCCCCACATTCTCTGTAGGGCTTTGAATGTCTGGTAAGGGTCTGAGATGTGCCTTGTTTCTCCTCACCACTTCTGAATCGGTCTCCATGACATAGGAACGAGGAGTGTCTGCTTCTCTCAGCACCGTAGCCGTCTCCTGGGTGTTTGTAATCCAGACGCGCTGACCTGCTTTTAGCTCTGGCCTGACCTCCGCTCTATGTCTTTTGTTGTAGGCCAGTGTCTGTGCCTGTTTTAGTTCTTTGTCCTTGTCTGCAAATTTCTTTTGGTTTGGCCACTGTGGTTTAAGTTGACTGGGTGAGAGTGGCAAGGGTGAGCGCAACCTTCTGCCCATCAGGAGCTCAGCCGGTGAAGGGCCTTGATTCAGCGGCGTGACCCGGTATGCCAACAGGGCCTTGTATGGGTCAGTGTTCTTCTTCAAGAGGCTTTTCACCGTTTTCACTGCCCTCTCTGCCTCCCCGTTACTCTGAGCGAAGTATGGACTACTGGTGACATGTCTGAAGTCGTAGTCTGTGGCAAAAGAGGAGAAAGAGCTAGAGGAAAACTGAGGTCCATTATCTGTTATCAGTATTTCAGGCACCCCATGTCTAGCAAAAATAGATTTCAAGCCAGTAATAATTCCTGCTGACGTAGTTATAGATGTCTTCATTATTAAATAAGAGTCATTTTCCCAGTAAAACATATCTGCCCCAATTTTCTCCCAAGGCCGCTTAGGCAGCTCTGAGGGGATCATTGGCTCTGGGTGTAGCTGTTGGTACTTAATACATGTCTCGCACTGGCCCACAACTTTTGTAATTTGGGCACTCAGGCCTAGCCACCACACAGATTGCTGAGCCCTAAGCTTGCATTTGGATATCCCCATATGTCCCTCGTGCAGTCGGGCAAGCATTTCATTTTGCAATGTCTCTGGAATGACGATACGTCGTCCTTTCATCAAAAGATCACCATTCATGTGTAACTCGCCTTGGTAAATCCAATAAGGCTTCAGCTGCTGTGACAGCTCCTCTTGTCGTGGCCAGCCTCTTTGGCACTGGCGGATCAGCTGACTGCAGATGGCGTCCTGCCGCTGATGGTCAGCTATCTGCTGGAGCTTGGACTGAGATGCAGGTAAGTTATCACGTACTGTGTTAATGAAAATCTGTACTTCCCCTTCCATCTGTGTTTCTTCTGCTGTCAGTGGACACCTTATCGGGGCCCTGGACAGTGTATCTGCTGTGATGAGGACCTTTCCAGGTACATGTACTATGTTGTATATAAATCTAAGCAGTCGCAGCCGGAATCGCTGAATCCTGGGAGGTAAGTCATCCAGTGCTTTTGTCCCTAAGAGTGCGAGGAGGGGTTTATGGTCAGTTTCTATTGTGAACTGTACTCCGATGAGGTATGAACTCAGTCTCTCACAGGCCCAGGTGACGGCTAGTGCCTCTTTTTCAACCTGGGCATACCGTTGCTCTGTTTCGGAGAGGCTTCGGGAAATGTAGGCAACTGGACGCCACTGCATATTTTCCTCTCTCTGCATTAAAACTGCCCCAAGGCCAAAAGACGAGGCGTCCGCTGACACCTTTGTCTTGGCTTGTGGTCTGTATTGAGCCAAGACTGTTGGTGATGCCAGCTCATTCTTGAGCTTGTCAAAGGCTGTCTGCTGCATATGACTCCAGGTCCAATCATTGTCTTTTACCAGCAGATCTCTGAGTGGTTTGGTAGAATCTGCAAAGTGAGGGAGGAATTTTGCAACATATGTCACCATCCCCAAAAAACGCCTAACGTCTGCTGCGTTCTGTGGGACAGGCATGCCTGTTATTGCTCTGATTTTCTCAGGGTCTGGTTCAATGCCTGCTGCACTGACTTTATGTCCTACAAACAGAACTTCCGACTGTGCAAAGGTGCATTTCTCATTTAGTGTTAGTCCTGCCTCTTGGAGTCGCGTCAGGACAGCTGTGAGCCGTTCATCATGCTCTGTTTCATTCTTTCCCGACACAAGGACATCATCTGCATGGCATATAACACCGTCAAGGCCGGCCAAGAGATGGGACATGCGCCTTTGAAAATGTTCTGGGCCTGAATTTATCCCAAAGGGTAGCACATTGAAGCAGAAACGGCCAAAGGGAGTAATGAATGTTGTTAGTTCCCTACTTTCTTGTGCTAAT
This sequence comes from Poecilia mexicana, assembly GCF_051168715.1. Taxonomy (NCBI): domain Eukaryota; kingdom Metazoa; phylum Chordata; class Actinopteri; order Cyprinodontiformes; family Poeciliidae; genus Poecilia; species Poecilia mexicana. The sequence goes on from NW_028263375.1 coordinate 3,566,386, forward strand.
GGAATCTGCCAAAAGCCACTCCGTGCATCCAATTTTGTGAAATATTTTGCACCATTCAGCTGTGCTAATGACTGGTCCACGGAGGGCAAAATATGTCTTTCTCTGCACACACTTTCATTAAGCTCGGTAAGGTCGACACAAAGTCTAAGTTTGCCATTGGGTTTTGGGACTACCACTATCCCCGCACACCACTCAGTAGGCTTCTCTATCCTGGAGATGACCCCCATTTCCTCCATTCTTTTTAGTTCCTCCTTGACTTTTTCAGTTAAGGGTATTGGCACACGGCAAGGGGTTGTAAGGGCATAGGGGACAGCATCGTCTCTCAGCCGGATACGATAGTCACCTTCCAGTCTCCCTAATCCTGTAAACACCTTTGGGAATTTCTTTTTGAATTTTCTCGCCGGGTCCCCTTTCTCCTCCAGTGTGTCAATTTTTTCCATTCGCTCCACAAGACGTAATTCTGTAAGTGCCGGTAAGCCTAGCAGTGGCCTAGCCAAGCTATCAATGACAAACTCTGACTGAGTGGACTTTATATCCTTGCTTTCAAGTCTGCATTGAATCTGACCTACCACTGATAGTCTGGTATTATTTGGGCCATACAGCTTTTTGTGGGTGTGCAATAGAGGGCCGTCTCTTCTGTAGCTATACAGTCTGGTAGGAATGGCAGTCACTGCTGCCCCTGTATCTAGTTTAAAGGAAACTACTTCACCATTTAGTTTGATGTCTGAGTACCAGCCATTGCTGTCTGACTTCACCTCCCCTAAGAACAGACTGTCCTGATAGAGTCCCTCTTCCTCTGTCATCTCGTATACAGGCAGCTTAGACTTGCAGACAGCAGCAAAGTGTCCTCGTTTGTGACATTTCCTGGATTCAGCCTCTTTGGCAGGGCAGTCTTTCATATTGTGTGATGGAGCCCTCCCACATTTATAACAGGCAGACGATGTTGCATACCTGTTCGGTTTCGGTCTCTGTTGTGCACCGCCCTCTGTCTTACGTGCAAGTGAAAGCACATGCATCTCTTCACTGGGCTCCTTAATTGATACAGGGCCACTCGCACCACGCAGCCAACCCTGTTGTTGTTTCACAGTTTCACTCTGTCTGACCCGTGTTACAGCTGTAGTCAGGGTCAGTTTTGCATCCATCTGCAACTTCTCAGAGAGCGTGGCATCTCTTATGCCGACAACAATGCGATCACGGATCAGTTAATCTCTGAGAGCCCTGAATTTGCAATAATCCGCCTGTTTGTGAACCGCGGTGATAAAGCTCTCGGCCGTTTCTCCCGGTTCTTGTTTACGCATGTTAAACTTCGCCCTTTCAAAAATTATATTGTGTTCTCCAATAAAATGTTCATCAAAGCACTCTTTTACTTTTTTGTAGTTCAACTTTTCTGCAGACATTAGCTCTGACGCATTAAGGATATCCTCGGATTCATCTCCCATTGAATATATCAACGTATTCACTTGAAAAGCCTCGTCCCTTTTCTCCAGTCTTGATACGAGCCTGTACCTTTCGAACCGTCGGATCCATTTGGGCCAGTTTTGGACATCTCTGCAGTCAAACTTTTCTGGCAGGCTTAGGCGAAATCCCTCTCCAACGTTGCTAGCTGAGGAGGGTTGCTTGCTGTAGCGGAGTTAGCGCGTTCCCTCTCAGTATTGGACATCGTGAATGTAACTCAATGAGAATCTCCTTTGCGCAGTTATCTTGATGTTAGTTGTGAGTGGATGGGGAATGCAGCATAACGTTGAAGAGTCACCACTTCTGACACCATGTAGTAATTTGTAGACCATTAATTGAGGACTCTGACAACAGCTTATCTTTAGCCGGCAGGCACTTTTACTGAAGTGACGTTTACCGGACACCATACATATACATAACCCCCTTCTGGTACGGAATACCCAGAGGACCATAACACACCACATTTATAGATTTCTCCCTCTTCTTCCTCACATCGTGTCTTTAGGAAACTTTCAAAACAAAAACGGAAGATTTAGGATGTATCTTACTTTGACAGAGTGAAAGAATATAAATAATAGTCTTTACCACCTGTGTAAACTTTGCTGGTGAATGTTATAACACATAATATAAGTTTTATAACGTGTTATATTGTTTCATTTCTAATATAGGCCCTTGTGTCAGATAATCTAAGTCAATGTTAGAGAATAATTAATTGTTTTAGATGTACAGAATCTCAGTTAGCCTTCATAGCGGGGCTGAACCCGTATTACACCAAGCACTGTAGCTAATATTAGCTGGTATCTCGCCGGTGGACATAAATACAGTAAAGTAATATTCTAATCACAATATATACACAATAATATGTCCATCTTACTTGTGAAATGTTGTCTGTGGAGCCCTCACATCAATAATCCATCGACCAGAACAACAATGTCCCTCAGTGCTGAGGCATCTTCTGCTGTTTTGGTTGAGCAAAGTAGGAGGGTATACCGCTCCAAGATGGCCGCCGTATTTCCTGCGCCGGAGCGGCCAATGCGGGGTCTACTCTTATATTATGTCTATGGTTTGAAGCTTCATTGCCTCATTAGCAGCCGGTCGCCACATGTTACACAGAGCGGCTTGTAATGTTTGACTCACCTACCAGTCCGGGATAAATCCATCCTCCTGTCTCTTCTCTGGGCCTTTTCCCCTTTGCTAAGAAACTTTCCAAAGACACCTGATCTGTTTCTTAATCATTTTGCTGCTTGTGGGCTCAGTGTTGGTGCGCAAGTAACCAAGAGAATCCGGTTAAAGGATTTTCAAAATAAAAGATCCTCCAGATTCAAATAATACATAAAACATAATTTCTTGTGCGGCCCGGTACCAATTGGTCCATGGACCGGTGGTTGGGGACCACTGGTCTAAATGATCTGGAAAATGAGTTAGAAATGACGCGCGCGCGCGCGCACACACACACACACACACACACACACACACACACACACACACACACACACACACACACACACACACCGCCTTAACCTGTTTAATGGAATCCATGACGTCACAATAGACCGACCCCCCCCATCCCCTCCCGCTGTATTTGGATAAAGAACTTCTGGCTGTCTGCTGCCACCTGGTGGCCAATTGGTGAATGACTAACAGATTGCTGACCTGATCTGGAGTCTCGCCCCCCGGGGGGGTGAAACCCGGGAACGGTTCCCCCGCCGCCCTGGCCATCTCTCTGAGGTCCTCAACCCGTCCGCCTTCTGCGACCCCAAAACTCTGGGAAATTACGAGGCATTACAAAAAAAGCTTTAGCATTCTTCAACTAAACCTTTTATCTGGAGAACCTATTCCCATCACAAATCACCTACTTTCTCTTTCAGCAAAGGGTCACACACCATCTGGAGCCGCAGACAGCTGCTGTTCTGCTGCATGATCTTCTCAGCAGTCTGCAGGTCAAACCAAAGCAGACAATAACAATAATCCTGATGAAGATGATGATGATGATGATGATGATGAAGCTCCTGAAACATCATCGTCTTTTTTGGATCAGAAACATGTTGAGGTTTGAAGGTTGGTCTCCTCTGATCACAGCGCCTTCAACATGTCTGCTGTGATTCCTTCATGGCTGTGAACACTGCTACTGACTTGGTGACTTTATTTTATTTACAAGTATCAGAGTAAAGGGGCTCAACAGAAGTTTTATGCAATATATTTCAAGTGAGAATCTCTTTAAGCCCTCTTGAGTTTTATGACCGAAAATTTGGGGGAACGAATACTTCCGGAACGAACTGTACACTCAAACCTTCTCAGTGTAAACAAGCCTCCGGCCACCAGGAGGCAGCAGTGCTCAAACTAATCAACAGGCTGCCTGTTGAATCCAGCAGAAGAAGAATCCCACAGAAGTTGGCAGAGAGAAGGAAACTAGTCTGATGAAGAATTAAGGCAAGACAGAGATTTTCTTTTTGAAATACAATAATTAAGTAGAATAAAGATGAAATATTACCAGAAGGAAGCTACAAAATTACAAGAAAGAAATATTTTGTTGAGAAAATCCTTGAGCAGTTCAGTTGATGGACTCAGTCATTTTCTTAATTCGATGGTGATTAAATGTTTAAAGTTTTAGTGGTAACACTTTATTTGACTGACATGACATCTGTCATAAACATGAAGGAGTCTTTATGAATGTTTATGACTCATGAAGTGTCATTCGGTAAATAATGACACTTTTAATGCAAAGTTGCTCTAAAAGTTGCATTAAAAGTCCATTAAAATGCTTATGACAGATGTCATGTCAGTCTTATGTTCACCCCTTCAAATAAAGTGTTACCGTTTTAGTATAATACTATAATACCAAATATAACTGATCAGACCTCATTTTAACTTAGTTTTATAGGCATGGACAGATTTTATTGTCATTCAACTTTACATTTAAAAATGTACAAATTGAAAGAAATTTTGTTGCAAGGCTCCAATAATAATAAATAAATAATAAAAAGTAATAAAAGGATCAGTATAAATGACAAATTGAACTAATGTGAGTTTATCATCCTTATGGCATGAGGGATGAAGCTGTGGCTGAATCTGGTTGTTTGAAGCTGCTGAACCTTCAGAGGTAGCAGGGAGAACTGAGCCTGCTGAGGGAGGACGGGTCCTGGACAGGGTCCTGGACCGGGTCCTGGACCGGGTCAGTCCCGGTCATTCTCTCTGCTGTCCAGTCAGAGTGTTAGGTGATCCAAACAGAGATGCTGCTGGTCAGTTTGCTCTCTGCTGTCCCTCTGAGGACGGCAGGAGGAGGTTTGTTCTTCTCATCCAACATAAAAACTGCAGACGTAGCTGAGCTTTCTTCATCAGACCAGAGATTTGGAGGAACAGGTCAAAGTACCAGTAATCTGTATCCCCAGGAATTTAATGTTCTTAAAATGTGGTTCTTATAAAAATTTAAATTTATTCTGCTAATAATAAAAAACTTGTTTGACCCAGATTGTGGTAAAGTGACTGGCAGCAGAAAAGACCAGAAATATGACAAAGTCTGTGTAACCATCTGGTTTATCATGAATGAAAAACCTTAAGTTTTATTTTTAATAAATCTGATTTGATAATCAGGTAATGACAAGGTGCCAGTGGTTTATACAGATAAATAAATACTATCAGATTCTCAATAGTATTTCAACTCTGGGATGTGAAAACATGCGTGATGGGAATAACGAAGAACCAGCGCATAAAGTTCTGCTGCAGCTCGGGTCTCACCTGCTGCGCGCGCCGCATGTCGCTGCTGAACACGTTGCTGAAGCCAACGTCTCTGAGGTAAGAGCCTGCAGCCGCAGCCTGCTGCCGACCCGTCTCTGACAGGGAGGAGTCCACGGCCTGGCCTAGGAAATGGATCAGAACCAGAGGAATCAGAACCAGAGGAATCAGAACCAGAGGAATCAGAACCAGAGGAATCAGAACCAGAGGAATCAGAACCAGAGGAAATCATTAACATGCTGCAGATCTTCCTCCGACCTTGTAACAGTCCTGCCTTGTTGTACTCCGTCTCTCCGCTGCACAGAACAGAAGGTTGATGGGAATTATCATCAATCATCCATCGCCCCCCCCCCCCTCCTCTGGCTGAGTATAAAGTCAGTGTTGATTCTGCCACCTTGTGGTTAGTGTGTGCTACAGCAGTGTTCACTGGACTGACCATTAAAACCAGTATTATGAACTGGGAAGCAGTAAAAGCTGCTTCTCCATGCTAACTCGGTACCACTGACTTCTGACCTGGAGCGTTACCATGGCTACCAAACACCTGCTGCGTTGCTTCATGTGACAGCAGACATGCAACCAGCTGCAGCCGGTCCACACACACACACACACACACACACACACACACAGAGCAGGGGACCTACTGCCGAACCAGGGTGAGTCCGACCCGCAGCGCCTTCATCCTGCAGCCGCTCCGCTGCTGGGGACGGGGCGTCCTACCAGAGGACAGTCTGTCCACGTCCAGCCTCTGCGTGAACTCTGACCCCTTCAAACCGGAGCAGCGCCCGGCTGTGACGTGGGAGCAACATGACGCACGCCTTCCAAAATAAAACTCTGGAAAGTGAGGCAGACATTTAAAGATCTATTCTGGTTCTGGTGCATTTCCTAAACAATCAAACTACAAAACATTTTAAAACCTGCAGAAAGGAACAAAGAGTTCATTCCTCTAAACCAGGGGTGTCAAACTCAATTTCACCGAGGGCCACTTCAGCATATTGGCCACCCTCAACGGGCCACATTGACGGTACAAATCAGGAGTGCCCAGGTCCAGTCCTCCAGACTGCAACTTTTAGATGCATCCCTGCTAAAACACACCCAGACAAAAGGTTGACTGACCTCATTCAGTTCTGTAGAGGCTTATAATGAGTCAATGATCCAGGTGTGTTAGAGAAGGAACACATCTAAAGTTGCAGATGGTAGCTCTGGAAAACTAGACCTGGGCAACCGTAGCATAAAATGTATGAAAATACAATGTTAAAAATAAATTAAACACCTCATATTGTTAAATAACGCTTTGGAGCTTCTGGTTAGGAAGCGCATTACAAACCTTTGGTTGAAATGGTGCGTTAAATTCAAGTCTCCATTACAGACCAGAGAAAACTAAAGAGAATCTGAGGCGCAAAAAGTGGGTATGCAGCGTATGCAACGCATAGGGGCGCAGCACCAGAGGGGGCGCCAAAACCCCGTCTGGAGGGGGCGACGCGCCGATTATGTTTTCCCATACACTTCAGCGCGCCTCACGCTCCTTCACCTCTGGCACATACATAACGAGGTACATGTAGCGATCCTTACACTTCACCCTGACGTTCCATCCCTGGGTGGGGGTTGGGGGGCGCAGATTTATGTTTTCGCATCCACCTGAATAATGTGTAGTTGCGCCACTGAAGAGAATGCAACACTGTGTTAATCCATTTGAGGAGCCTGCAGTTTATCTTGAGGAAATAAATGCCATGCAGAAGTTAATTAGACTGTAACATAGCAGTTCGCTGCTCAACCACTGCGGACGAGGCTCCGCCGCTGCGAAGTAACTCATCCAGAAGATTTAACAAATGGAGCCTTGTTGGTTCACGTTACCCAGGAGAGCTGCGTTCTGGAGGAGCTGCAGACGTAACATCTGTCCGTTTCGGAGAAGCGAAACCACGCAAAAAATAAAAAATAAAACAAAAAATTCCGGAAAACGCTCACACCGGACCGCGCAGGGTAAAATACTCACACAGTTCAGTTGATCTGTTTGGATCAGACAGATCCAACTGACTGATGAATTAGCGCAGATTTTTCTGCAGATGGGAACCAGGAGGAAGTTGTTCAGACCCCAGCGGGTGAAGTGATGGTAATTTAAGTGAAGTCGCTTAGTTTAATTTATTAAAAGTTATTGGGGCCTCAGTCAGTGGTTTTTGTCACTACGGAGAAAAAATGTAGATACATTTATCTGCTTAATTTGTGATGGGATCTGGATTCACGGTGAATATTAACAAAACCGCATAAAATGCGGCTAAATAGCCGATGTTAGTATGATTGTAATTTCACAGATAAAAATAGTACAGGGCCGATTTTTTTTTATGTTGTCAGTCAAGATAATAGATAACAAAAAAAGTCTAGCGCGACCTGCCGCCCTGACACCAACTCACACATCTTCATTCACAGTCTTACTTGTAAATCGATGTTTCTTTTCTTGGACGTTTTGATGTTAGCTTGTTGATGTCTCAGTTTTATTCGCTGGGAAAATCAATAAGCAGCTTGAGGTGACTCTGCTGCCCTCTAGTGGCGAGAAGCCGTAATGTTGGCTAGTAACAATCGGAATGCATTATGGTAGATGTAGTTTGTAGTCAATTCGTGCTCAAAACCTATTTTAAGTCAATCATGGGCCTATAAAACGCTGGAGGGGCCACATAAAATGACGTGGCGGGCCACATGTCGCCCGCGGGCCTTGAGTTTGACACATGTGCTCTAAACCAACGATTCATTTCATACGAATAAAACGTTCATGAACTGTCTGATGTCCTCGCCGTCTCATCTCCGTTCAGCCTCTGTTGTCTAATGCAAAACTCCACTGCATTTAGTGAAAGAATTCATTTTTACTGCAGATCACAGGAAGAAAGAAAAGTAACTCATTTACAGCAAACATCAGAAACTCCTTCTGGGTACAGAGTCAAAAATGAGTTTCATCTGAGAGGAAATACTCAGCCTAGGGGAAAATTTCTGGAAAAATGATGAAGAAATGCATAAATGAAGTGATTTTAATGATTAGTTATGGTTGTAGTAACCGAAACGATGAAATCAAGACTTTGATTTTACAGGAATGAATATTCATCACCAGGAGTGTCATCCAGTTTGTCTGAAGGTCAAAGGTGAAAAGTTAATAACTGTTGTGCAGGTTGAAGTTATGAGAATTTTAATTTGATCAGAGAAACGCACCAACACTGAAAAAATATCTAGCTCAAAACTGTCACGCAGAAAAGTTATTCATAGGTTAATTTTGTCTTATTTCAAGACATAATTTGCTCTAGAAACTAGAAAAAAATACTTGGCAGGATTTTATGGTTTTGCAGTGAATGCAACAAAAAATGTTAATTTAATCTGAACTGACTCCACTGACAATAAATTAATTTAAATACAACATCATCTGGTTGAGCATCTGACCTCATCAATCATGTTATTTGGTCGTAGTTGTTAAATGATCTAATTATATTAAACAGTTTTTTGCCATGTGGGTCAAAACTGTAAATTCTTGGTATTTAGCAAAATGTTTTTTTAAATGCATAACTTTAAACAAAACAACATCCTAATATAAAGAAGTTTGATTTCTGATGAACCTGCAGGTTTCAGCTGTAAATCGGTAGCAATGATGCTATCAGGTGAATGTCCAACACAGCTAAAAGAGAAAGTAAAGTTCAAATGGACCAATAAAGGATTTAGATACTTGGGTATAATTATCACACCTCAAATTTCACAGATATTCAAAGCAAATTATGAGAAGCTGAAGAAGGAAATTATAAAAGACCTAGAAAGATGGGAGATCATCGGGGGAAAGGTGGAAACAATCAGGATGAATGTCTTACCATGACGACTGTTTGTATTCCCATCACTCCCAGTTTCCATTCCCAACTCCTTTTATAAAGAGATGGATAAAAGAATATCAACGTTTGTATGGCAAAATAAAAAGGTAAGAATTAAACTCTAAATACTTCACTCCTCAAAGAGTATGGAGGGTTAGGTTTACCTGAATTAAAGAAATTAACTGCTCAACTGATATCCATAGCTCTATGGTTAGGAAAAGATCAAGAGACAATATGGGCAGATATGGAGCAAAGAGCCTGCCAAAACTGTCCCTAGATACACTGCCATTTACAACAAAGATGGTTCAAAGAAATCTCAAGATTCAAAATCACTGGATTAAGGAAACAATTAATATTTGGTCAAGAATAAAAAAAGAAATTTAATTTTCCTGACTCTATATCAAATTTTTTTAAAAATAGCTAAGATTCCATATTTTATTCCAGCTTCTATGGATGCAGGGTTTGAGAGATGGACGAAAGGGGCACTGGTATTTCTAGCACAGCTCTAGTCTCAATGAAATCAGCGGGAATTTAATTTAGAAAAAATGACTTTTATAGATATCTGCAGCTCAGACATTACCTTCAGAATCAAAGTGAATGGCAGAAAATCTCAACAGAAATGACCAAGATTGAATAAATTGTGGCCCTGCGACAGACTGGCGACCTGACCAGGTGACCTGACCAGGTGACCTGATGGGGACCTGACCAGGTGACCTGACGTGGACCTGACCAGGTGACCTGACCAGGTGACCTGACGTGGACCTGACCAGGTGACCTGACCAGGTGACCTGATGGGGACCTGACCAGGTGACCTGACCAGGTGACCTGACGTGGACCTGACCAGGTGACCTGACGTGGACCTGACCAGGTGACCTGACGTGGACCTGACCAGGTGACCTGACATGGACCTGACCAGGTGACCTGACATGGACCTGACCAGGTGACCTGACCAGGTAACCTGATGGGGACCTGACCAGGTGACCTGACGTGGACCTGACCAGGTGACCTGACCAGGTGACCTGACGTGGACCTGACCAGGTGACCTGACCAGGTGACCTGACCAGGTGACCTGACCAGGTGACCTGATGGGGACCTGACCAGGTGACCTGACGTGGACCTGACCAGGTGACCTGACCAGGTGACCTGACCAGGTGACCTGAGCAGGTGACCTGACGTGGACCTGACCAGGTGACCTGACATGGACCTGACCAGGTGACCAGATGGGGACCTGACCAGGTGACCTGATGTGGACCTGACCAGGTGACCAGATGGGGACCTGACCCGGGGACCCCTCCTCTTGCCCGAAACTTTAGCTGGACAGGCAGCAGGACCTCCTGACCCCATTAGGGACAAGGGTGTTAGAAAATGGATGGATGAATAAATTCTGTTATCAACAGCAAAGGCCTGATTTTAAAACTATACAAACGCCTACAATATGAATCCAATGTTAATAATAAGGAGATTAAGGAGAAGTGGAAGCTAATATAATAACAGGAGATGAGGATTGGAAGAAACGTTTAGCTCTGGACACAAATTAACCAACAGCCCCACATGGAGGCTTTTAACTGTAAAGTTACTTTAACTCTCCAGTTAAATATGGTAAAACATCTCAGCTTTGTTGGAGGAATTGTGGAAAGGTGGAGATTTTACTCATATTTTGGGATTGTCTGAAGGTGGTCGAGTTTTGGAAAAATGCACAAACAGATATAACAAGTATATTAAACATTTATTTAGATCTGGATACATCTGTATATATTTTAGGAATAATCCCCTCGGATGTGATCGACAAACACAATAAATACTTGATCAGAGTTTTGCTTCTGATTGGGAAGGAGTGAACAACACCTGCTTGGTTAAGGCCACAACCTGCCAGCATCACAGTGGAGAGACAGAATTGGAAAATTGATTTGATTGTGTACCTTTGAGTTTATTTTGTATTATTGTGTACTTTTATTACTTTAGTCTGTATTTTCATTATGTCTACTGTTGTCCCTTTCACTGCAACTATTGTGACTTATAGATCCATGGATGTTGTTAATGAATCTAAGTTTCTATTAATGTCTATTTGAAGGAAATGTCTTTGTTTGCCTTTTTCCTCCATCAGTAGTCCCTGGATAACTTTTGGCAGATGGTCTGTGTAAATGTTAAGATGTGACAAGGCGGACATGTTGATATAAAACAGTTACTGAAAATAAAAAGTAAGAAAAAAGAACCTGCAGGTTTACCTTGTTCAAAATACAATCTAACAACATTTTAAAACATGTTTAAAATTCAATTTTTATATTATTTTCTCCATTTTTGGTGTTTATTCTCAGTAACAAGGACAGAAATAAAAACTCCAGCTTTTCTCACCAGAGTCTGTTTTGAGTAAAACTTCCTGGATGTTTGAGTAAAAACTGACATGTTTGATTGAACAATGAATACTTTGTGCTGTAGCTTCCATTTTAATTTGCACTGTAAAATGTTTTCAACCACCAACTGGAAAAGAAAATGATTCTGCAAGAAATCACTAGGAGGACCACAGATGGCCCCCAGACCGCACTTTGGACCACCCTGCATGATAGTCAATCTATTACGGTGAACAGTCCAGCAGATTAATGCAGAACTAGCATTTTAATGATCATTTTATTATGAAATTTATTCTGCTGTTACTGGAAAATTTATTTTTTTTAGAAAAATGTCCATCCTGTTGCGTTGCTTTATCTTCAAAGATAAATTATTCTCTCATCAACATGAATACTTTTGGGATTAACTGTAAAAACGTAACGCTTGAGAGGACCTGTACTGATCAGAACCACTTTAATTACTTTTTATTTATTCATATCATCTTTGAGATGAAAATGATTTTCCTGACCTGAAAAGTTTCTTTAGTGAGACTGAACATTTGTTATAGAAACAGAAAACCTGTGGATGTTTTGCTGACTCAGCACCATTGATCCGGGCCATGCGGGGGGAACCAGACGGCCGCCGTGGCGTCACACCCTTCAGAGCAGAAGTTTATGGAGGTGCATGATGAGCACCAGGAAACGACCAATCAGAACGTCTCACATACAGAATCCATTTTTATTCATGACATTCATGGTGATCCTGGACATGGAAAGCAGAAACTTTGGCCATCCTGGGGATTTTCCCCTCTGTAGCACAGAACAAGTCAGCTGTAGCACCAACACAGACAAGCATGAACATGCATGGCGGTTCAGGAAGTTTCCTCGTCTCTTCCTGTTGCGGTCAGAGTCCAGCTGAAGCCTCGCTTAGTTCCTGTTGTTGCTCATGGAAACAGTAGGAATGGTTCCTCCTGCCTCTGCAGAGGTATATGTGACGGATCTGTGTGTGACTGAGTCCAGTAGTCCTGAGGCATGGCACGCCCTGAAGAAGAATGTGACGGAAACAGGAAACGGAGAACAGGAAATGAAACGTCCCGTCCGTCCATCTGTACGAGGAACATTTCCAGTCGAATCCTCGCCTCACCTTCTAAAACCTTCTCCTTTGATTCTGGATGTATCTCTTAAGCAGTAAAATAATTATATTATAATACAAATGTTTATAAAATAGCAGCACACAAGTGACACATCACAACTAGGTAATGTTATTTTGTATAAATGAAAAATTCATAGCTCATAGCAGCGCAAAAAACACAATAAAATATCCACACTTTTTGTTGTTGACGTCTTCACACCGCGGACCGCTCTTCACTTTGGAATACAGTATCTCTAAATCTGAAAACCAAAACCCCCAGAGTGGGTCTGATGGCCCCCCAGAGAAACACACACACACACGCACACACACACACACACACACACTCTAAACCGTGGCAGTGACATAAACACGCTGCACGAAATCTGCAGGAAAAAAAAAATCATGTTCAGGACAGAAACAGGCTGGGGTGGGACATGGAAAATGAAAACCAGAGGCAGCCACCTGGAACCGGAACCGGAACAGAACCATAACCAGAGCCGTTTCTGGTTCCGGCGTGGGAAAGTTTGGGTTCTTTTGAACATAGCCTGTTATCGATACAAACATCACAAATAAACATGGGCCCCATCCGAACCAGGTTAGGGTGGTGCAGTACTGAGGGGGCCCACTGAGTTCAAACTGGGTTCAAACTGGTCTTTGATTCCACTGAACAGATCCCATAAAGGAGAACCAGCTGGGTCCCTGACTTTAAAGAAAACCGATCCCACATGGGGCCGACATGGGACCCACAGTACCCCCATGTGGCTCTCTGCTGCCCCCATGTGGCTCTCTGCTGCCCCCATGTGGCTCTCTGCTGGCCCCATGTGGCTCTCTGCTGCCCCCATGTGGCTCTCTGCCGCCCCATGTGGCTCTCTGCTGGCCCCATGTGGCTCTCTGCTGCCCCCATGTGGCTCTCTGCTGGCCCCATGTGGCTCTCTGCTGCCCCCATGTGGCTCTCTGCTGCCCCCATGTGGCTCTCTGCTGCCCCCATGTGGCTCTCTGCTGCCCCACTACTACTACTGCAGAGACTCCAGATCTGAACTGATGACACGCTGCTGCTGGAATCTGTAGCAGGTTCTGGTTCTGGTTGGGATCCAGAGAAATGAGGAATGAAAGCTCCCCACTCCTGACCCGGAGGCCGTTTGATTTGAACTTCACCTCAAAGTGCTTAGCTATGGATGGGACCCCAGCGGGCCCCGCCCCACAGGTTCAGCTGCTCATGAAGGAAAACATCAGACGGTTCTGCCTGATCCGCTCCAACCTCTGCTGCTCCTCCTGCACCCTGTGCAGCTACTGAGGGCCGCCGAGGGCCACGGCCTGGCCCCTCCTCGGCCCCCGGCCCGGCAGCAAGAACCTCTGGGTTGGAGGTGAAGAGCTGATGAGACAAAGCGTCCCTCTGCTAACCTGTCCCCCGTTAGCTCAGGTGAGCTAGTCTGACACACTGCTGCAGCATGAGGCTGAACCGCCTTTACACACACACACACACACACGCACGCACGCACACACACGGAGGCACACTCTCTTTCTCTGCATCCTCAAACCGATGCAAACAAGCAGCCTGAACCAAAGGAGCTCATGAAGTTCCAAAATATTTCTGATGGTATCAATAATTATAAATATTACTAATAACTGTTATCGTTCCAGCGGTTGCCTGGCAACGGGACCTTCTGCTCTACACAGTTCTGTCCGTCCACAGAGGTGGACGATCTGGCAGTGGAGGACACGTCCTCTTCTTCCACCGCCTGCAGACGGTGAGAAAAATCATCTTTGCAAATAAAATAGAAAATGGAAAATCTCTGCAGTTCTCCTGTCTGCAGCTTTAAAGGCAGAACGATTCCCTTCTCCTCATCCAAGGCACCGCAGCTTCATCAGGCTTGTTGCTTTTACACTAGAGCATCAGGGAAAATCTATTTCATGTGCAGGAGTTTTTGTGTTTTTTTTTTTTTGTTTGTTTGTTTGTTTTTACTTGAAGAAAAGATCAACTACAAAACTAGCCAGCACTGTCTTTGTATTTCTTTAAAGGCCTTGTGTTTTTAACGATTTTTTGCTCTTTTGTTCTTTTTTTCTGCTTTTATGAAGACTGAAAGTTTTTTTAAAAAGATTCTTGTAAATCCTGTGCAACGGCGCCATCTGGTGCTTCACAAATTGACGTCGCGGACGTCTGTGGGCGTGGAGGCCTGGTCCAGCTCATCCAGGCCCTTCCCGCTGGGGCCCCGTTGCGTCTGCTGCTGCTGCTGCTGCTGCTGCCGGCCCTCACGCAGGCTGCTCTCCAGGACGCGCTCGATCTGCTCCTGGCACTCCTTCAGAACATCCTGCAGGGAAACATTCAAGTTTCAGTTTCCACTGTTCTCAGATACTGGGTTGTTCTGTGTGTAAATACAGAAATTTATTATGAAAGAACATCAGAGGGACATCAGAGGGACATCAGAGGAACCCCTCTCTGCTGTCCAGCTGCTCCAGCTGTGCAGCCAGAGCCGAGGGTTCCTCCGGCCCATCAGGGTCGTCTGCTGGGATCTTTCCCCTGCGGTTTTTCCTGCCCCCCCTTCTTCCTCTGTCATTCTGAAACATTCACACTCCAAGCCCAAACAGCAGTAGCCCTGACAACAGCAACTGAACACACAGCCAGTATTAGAGCAACATTAATTGCGTCCATCTCATGTAGGAAACAGAAAGGCGGTGCTTTTTTAATGATAGCCAATCTGTCCGCCTGCAGGGCATCCATCTGAGACCCAGCCTCTTCCGGTTCCACCATCAAAGGCCGCCGAGGCAATCAGACAATCCACCTGGGAGCCAAAACCCTCAGCAGCAAGAGACCTCATGTCCTGTTGGAGCGTTCAGGAAGACCAAAACACGCCGCGCTCCTCCTCTACACCGAGTCACAGGCCTGTGCAGTCCACCTTAACCCGACTCCAGACCACCTTAACCCGACTCCAGTCCACCTTAACCCGACTCCAGACCACCTTAACCCGACTCCAGACCACCTTAACCCGACTCCAGACCACCTTAACCCGACTCCAGACCACCTTAACCCGACTCCAGACCACCTTAACCCGACTCCAGTCCACCTTAACCCGACTCCAGTCCACCTTAACCCGACTCCAGACCACCTTAACCCGACTCCAGACCACCTTAACCCGACTCCAGTCCACCTTAACCCGACTCCAGTCCACCTTAACCCGACTCCAGTCCACCTTAACCCGACTCCAGTCCACCTTAACCCGACTCCAGACCACCTTAACCCGACTCCAGTCCACCTTAACCCGACTCCAGTCCACCTTAACCCGACTCCAGACCACCTTAACCCGACTCCAGACCACCTTAACCCGACTCCAGACCACCTTAACCCGACTCCAGACCACCTTAACCCGACTCCAGACCATCTGCTAGAAACTCCGGTTTGTCTGGTGAGGTGTGATTGACCTCTGACCTCTGGTCCTCCAAACCTCAGTCTGGGTTCAGTTGAAGTGAACGCCAAGCAGATCAGAGACCGCTCCCAAAGCAGGAAGTAGACTACAACGCCAGGCATTCTGGGTAAATACAACCAAAGCCAATATGCTAGCCTAGCACTAGCAGCTGAAATGGCTCCTGGTCTTTAGCCAAAGACTAAAGAGAAATCCTCCAACCGCTAAAGTCTGACGCCTCCATTTTAGATTCCATTTGGTGAAGGAAGTTGCTCTCAGTGTCTTCAGTGGTTCTTGGTGCAGCGCCCCCACAGGCCAGGAGGGGAACAGGTTGGTTTGACTCCGAGCAGAGAGAAAGAACCACAGCAGATGGAGGTGGAGCAGATGATGATGTTCTGGTTCCAGTAGAACCGGGTCTATGGGACTATGAATACGTCCACAGAAAGGTCAAAGTGTTGTAAGGAGAGGAATGATGATTGGCTTCATTGTCATTAAGGAGCTCCAACCTTCTGCAACATGTTTAAACACTGCCCTCTGGTGGCAAAAGATGACTAAACATGGCAGTATGTTCAGTATGCATGCAAACAAATAATGAGCCTTAAAAGCGGCAGCTGGGGTCGGGCCTGGGAGAGCTGGGTGAAGGAGCAGCTCTTCAGGAACCAGGAAGCCAAAGCTAATCTAAACCTGATGGGGCCCAGATGTAGCCTGCAGTGCTACTGGACCCAGCTCTCACATCAGAAACACTGGTGGGGAGATGAACATCCCTGGGGGACCAAAGGTTGCAGGGTCAAAGGGCAAACGGCATGACATCTTGAAAGATTGAGATGTGGCCTGGAACCTGGAATCACAGCCAGATTTCAAAATAAGGATTGCTAACAATCTGCAGAAGAGGACAGCGTTGTTGTGTGTTTGATGATCACTGCGAGAAACTGGATGTTTGATCCATTTTGAATCACCTCTAAAAGCCCCATCATACTCTGCATACGACGCTCCTGGGAGGTCAGTGCATTCTTGAGGTGGACTCGATGCAAACGTACGTAGAACACGTCTGCATAATCTTACATTTCTATGACTGAGTATTTGGTGTCTGCAACACTGAGCTGATCACGTAGAGAATCGGTACAACCAGTCACAAGGACTCGCAGCAGATAGGCTGCTGCTCCCTGTACGGGGAGCGGTGGCTTGTCAAGTGGAGAAGAAACGGCGAGGCGCTCATCAAACTCACTAGTACCCAATGGGATGGTGGAAGTTGGTCAGAAGAAATGTAGGCAATCGGTTCGCTTTACTGTGAAATATCAACCAACAGAAAACTCAAGTTGCTGGGTCAGGTTTGTTGGTCAGAGCATGGAGTGCTGCAGGACGGACCTCCTTGGAACGCATGGAGGAAACCTGAAAAGCATCATCAGTTCAACATTTGAAGAAGTTTGCTGCTAATATGAGAAGAGTTTGCTCACCCATAGATTCCAACAAACATGAGCCCCATTGGTCATAAAATCTCAAGCCCTGTGAGAAAACGAAGAGCAGTGCAGAACATGCACTGTGTCTTACCACAGGAATGCGTGCCTTCGCTCTTAAAAGACATTCTCCCTCTGTCTCTGCAGCTCTAAAAAGCAGCATTTGGGATCCCAAGCCAAGCCTCCTGGGCTGCACTGGAGAACCATTAATGACTTCAGTGTGTGACTACTGGAAACATGTTTCAGAGCAGCTCAATATACGGAACAATGCAACGCCTGGAGCCGGAAACCACGTGAGCCGGCTCTTCCCCTGCAGCCCTGGTCCTGGAGGGCCCCAGCCCAAACCCCAGCAAACCCATGCATCGTTCTGCATGGCTGTGCTGTAGCGACGGATCGACGCGTGCGCGTCATCGCCGGGCGGCCTTTGTGTCACTGGCAGCAGGGGGAAGTCGTGCAGACAGACAAAACCAAAAGGAAGAAATGTGTGAAGCCGAGGAATGTGACTTAACTGCCGACTGCACCACAAGAGACAGAGTTAGGAACATCTGAAGCAAACACCCAGAGGCAGACTCCGAGCCCCGGCCCAAAACAGCATGTCTGAGGACTGACACTGGGAAAGCAGAGACGCCTCATGACTGAGAGTTTCCACAAGTTCCAACAAAAAGCGTGACCTTTTGCTTTCTTTGGCCTGGGTAGCCAAACATCACAAGCCATGATCTTTCAAAATAAAGTATGCTTGTTTCAGCACTGCTGATGAGAGCCACAGTGGGACAGAAATGGGAACGCAGGGCGAAATGAGAAAACGTGCTTCTGGTGTCTCAGCATGTGACCCTGAATGAACAAAAATACACAAATGAGAGAAAACGGGCGACAAACAATAAAATCCAAGAAGCGGTGGTCCACTTCTCTAACCGTTACATCCTGTAGTAATCCAGTAACCAGAAGCTCCAGGGCAGAACTCAGTGAACGTCACGGCTAACACAGCCCACAGGCTCCACCCACACCTGAAGTACACACAGATTTTACTAATATTAGGAATAGTCTGTGAAGCAATTTCACCGGCCCCTCCACTCCCAGGCCCCTCCACTCTCAGGCCCCTCCACTCTCAGGCCCCTCCACTCCCAGGCCCCTCCACTCCCAGGCCCCTCCACTCTCAGGCCCCTCCACTCCCAGGCCCCTCCACTCTCAGGCCCCTCCACTCCCAGGCCCCTCCTCGGCCCTATCGTGTTTCCCCTGGCAGATTGCAGGTTTTGGATACGGGGGAGGGCAGTGCTGGCTGCAGCGGCGCTGGCTGCAGCGGCGCTGGCTGCAGCGGCGCTGGCTGCAGCGGCGCTGGCTGCAGCAGCTGCTGGTGCTGACAGAAGTCGCTTCGCTTTGACATTTAGCTCGGCTGAGACGCTGCTCTTGTGCTGCGACGCTCTCCATCGTGAACGATGCAGCCCAGGCGACCTCTGAACCGTTCTGTCCCTTTGCTCCACATGTTGAGGAAACTCAGCGGTGCTGGTAGCTGCAGAGCTGGATTACTGCAGCTCCTCCTGCGTCACATTAGAGAGGATTCCCTCTGTTCAGCCTCCTGTGTTTCCTGCGAGCTGCAGCTTGTCTGAGTCCAGGAATGTTCAGAGCCGATCGCAGAGCGCCGAACAAACGGCGGCTCTGTGCTGCTCAGGACAGATGTTTGTTTTTCCACTCTGCTCTGTGAGGCTTCAACAGCTCCACGCAGAGGGAGGCCGGCTTTCCAGCTGCAATGCATCATGGGCCGGAGGCAGGCAGGCTGCTTCACCTGCTCTTCCTTCTGCTTCACCTCCAGATGCTGCAGGTCTGACCTCATCACTGCAGCCACTCAGACAGCTGAGTGGCTGCAGGAACCAACCAGAAGTCAGCTGCAGCACCACCACACCGCCCGCCGCGCCGCCTGATGGCTCATTTCATCACTGATGAAAGCAGTCAGTGAACGCATCACATCCCAACCGACCACTTCTGGTCCGACTCCATGTCCAAACAGAACCGGGTCAGAAACTGCAGCTCCACTAAAGGCCGCTGCTGTTAGCTGTATCAGCTTCCTGCTGACCGTCTGCTGACGCTCTCAGCAACTTTACAATCCATCAAAAGACGGCGGCCATCTTTACTGCGACGGCCATCTTTGCTGCCGTAAACACGGTGCTGCTGGTGGACGGCTACATTCTTCTGCTGGTTGCTTCGGGGTCAGAAAACGTTCACACAGAAGTCTGACTGCGGTGGGGTTTGTTTAGTAGCATGAACGAACACGCAGAAAGAAAATGAAATTGGAACTGAGCATCTACACCTGTATGCTAAAGACGGCCTGATCTAGAGCTGCTTCAGAAGCAGATTCTCCAATGAGACGCAGAGGAGAGAAATTGTTGAAGAAAATATCTAAATCTGCACCACAAAGGAAAAGGCATAGATACTGACATGGTTCTGGTTCTGGTGTCAGAATTTTTGCTCCTTATCAAAAACTGGATGTCCAAACACGAGTGTGAAAAGTCCTGCTGACAGATCAATGAAGGCGTGTTTCAGCCGCAATGATGTGATTCATTATTGGTATTTCTAACATCACAAAGTTCCCAGCTGAGACGCAGGAAAACCTTCCTGCTGTCTGAGAAATTCATCCAGATGAGAGCGAATCAGAGCGTCAGACTCACCACCTCTGTGTTGGTGATTTTGGCTAGCTGGTCCGTCAGGCTGTCGCCCCAGGATTGGTCGGCTGAGTCCAGCTGCAGGCCGCAGATGGCCGCCCCCACGCTTCCTGTGGCGATCATGGAGGGGGGATACATGGCGAATCGGAAATCTGCAACAAAATTCACTTCAGTTACATTTCAGGGTGACACTTCGCTGCAAACATCCCTAAAGTCTAATTTGTTTCTTTAGCAGCATTGGTTTCCAGCTGGAACAATAGGGGGCGACAAAGAGACATAAACAATATCACTGCAAGTTGTCCTGTAATTAATCACAACTAATCTTTAAACATTTATCTACAAAATAGGCAACATTTTAAAACAACCCATTCGGCTGCTAAACTCTTAAACAGATATGAGCCGAACAACAAAAATATTTATAGTTTTAATCTTCAGGTTTTCAGCCATCAGACTGGAGCAAAGATTTCTATTCATCTTCAGAGAGGTTAGCTGAGAGAGGTTACATTAGCATTAGCTGCTAATGTTGATGCTACATTAGCATTAGCTGCTATTGTGGATGCTACATTAGCTGCTAATATTGATGCTACATTAGCATTAGCTGCTAATGTTGATGCTACATTAGCATTAGCTGCTATTGTGGATACTACATTAGCTGCTAATGTTGATGCTACATTAGCATTAGCTGCCACCTTGGATGCTACATTAGCATTAGCTGCTATTGGGGATACTACATTAGCAGCTAATGTTGATGCTACATTAGCATTAGCTGCTACTGTTGATGCTAAAATAGCATTAGCTGCTACTGTGGATGCTACATTAGCGGCTAATGTTGATGCTATATTAGCATTAACTGCTATTGTGGATACTACATTAGCTGCTAATGTTGATGCTACATTAGCATTAGCTGCTACTATGGATGGTACATTAGCATTAGTTGCTACTGTGGATGCTACATTAGCATTAGCTGCTACTGTTGATGCTAAAATAGCATTAGCTGCTACTGTGGATGCTACATTAGCGGCTAATGTTGATGCTACATTAGCATTAACTGCTATTGTGGATACTACATTAGCTGCTAATGTTGATGCTACATTAGCATTAGCTGCTACTATGGATGGTACATTAGCATTAGTTGCTACTGTGGATGCTACATTAGCATTAGCTGCTACTGTTGATGCTACATTAGCATTAACTGCTATTGTGGATACTACATTAGCTGCTAATGTTGATGCTACATTAGCATTAGCTGCTACTATGGATGCTAAAATAGCATTAGCTGCTACTGTGGTTGCTACATTAGCTGCTAATATTGATGCTACATTAGCATTAGCTGCTATTGTGGATACTACATTAGCTGCTAATGTTGATGCTACATTAGCATTAGCTGCTACTGTGGATGCTATATTAGTGGCTAATGTTGATGCTACATTAGCATTAACTGCTATTGTGGATACTACATTAGCTGCTAATGTTGATGCTACATTAGCATTAGCTGCTACTATGGATGGTACATTAACATTAGTTGCTACTGTGGATGCTACATTAGTATTAGCTGCTGCTGTGGGTCCTAGATTGGCATTAGCAGCTACTGTTGATGTTACATCAGGTATAGCTGCTACTGTGGATGCTACATTATGGTAAGCTGCTGCTATGGATGCTACATTAGGATTAGCTGCTACTGTGGGTGCTACA